>NC_051155.1:91529679-91668688 GCF_013339745.2 Dermacentor silvarum
GAAAGTGCAATGTTTGAAGACGAGGAAGACATTCAGATCTGTTGCTATGTTCCTTCAAGGACGATGTCAACCACTGGATACCTCAGTATGTGAAGTCGTTGCGCCACCCCTCCCCCCACTCAACTAGCAATATGCATTTTGGGAACAGAGACATCAGCTGCTGTACAGCATCATTAAAGCAAAAAATTTACAAATTCCAACCGGCTGTCTGATGGATAACAGCATGCACCAATGATACATTGCGCATGCCCAATGCGTACAGAGACCCAGACTATTTAAAGGGGAGAGTCGACTATCACTAGAGACGGTAGATAGTACTTTTTAATGAAATAGTCCTTTTTAATCGAAAGGGTTCCCTGTCTTTACGACAGATTAAAAAAGGACTGTTTATGTGGCTGTTTAGAGACACTTTTATGTGACTATCTAATAGAATTTAAAAGCATACGTCCTCCTTAAACCACTCGACATCCCGTTTGATTCCCATAGCAAAAAGCCTGTTGTTATCATGTATTTTGGACTTTTATGACATTTCGGTATGTGGTCAGTCCTTGCAACTGCGACTTTCCGGGTGTGTTAGCGGCTATGGCGTGGCGCTGCTAGGCATGAAGTTGCGGGATCAAATCCCTGCCGCAACGGCCGTAATTAATTCAATGGGGACGAAATGCAAACACGCTCGCGTGTGCCGTGCATTACGGCCGTTGCGGCAGGGATTTGACGAAGGAGTTGTGTGGCAGACGAGAAAGAGGACGAGCTGTGCCTCGGACCACCATCTTTGTTGTTGTGGCTGTGTAGATATGTAACCGACATTGCAGACTTCTTGGTGCATAACGTCACACTCCAGCCCGCGGCTCGTCGGCAACTACTAACTGAGCGGTGCAGATAGTTTCTGTCGAGAGCGATTGATGACGTTCTGAAGTCCTGCGCGACGCAACGTAAGCTGACTACGGCCAACCATACATAGACGAATGGCTTGACGCAAGACCTGAACCAAACACTTACCATTTTGGCCATTTATGTGCATGTCTGACGTTCACCAGGACTCGCGTATAACATTTCCAGGCTTGCTGCATAACGTCACACTCCAGCACGGGGCTCGTCGGCAACTACTAACTGACCGGTGCAGATAGTTTCTTTCGAGAGGGATCGATGACATTCTTATACGGTCGCAACCCCACAATACCCATGGACACCCTGGTGCCTTTTTTTAGGTGCCCACCCACTTATTATGCGAGAGAGACTATTTCCCGTGCGGACCATGCCCGACAAGCAGCTCGCGCTCGATTTCACGAGTCCTAGATCCATCACCATCACCAGAGGACCACCTACTTTGTACCTGAATCGCCTCCTCTTGTGGTCCCCAGCGCGACTTGTCGGACTTTTCGAAAAAATGACGCAGTTTCACCCGAAAGGCGAAGCATCAATCGCGATAGCACATCAGTAGAGAGCGATACGGAGTAAGGATAGCAGTTTTATCAGCTGTATAAACTTGGACATGTCGCAGCACCAGGCAAAGCGCAGAACTGTTGTCGACGCCGTCGGCCTTTTGCTCGCGTTCGCACCTAACGCGCGCGGCGTTGGTGACTGTTGCCGGTGCCTCTGGCGGCGGCTCGGAGGTTTTCGATGAGAGCAGAACGGGACACTCGTCGAGCAGCGTCGGAAGTCTTTACCACCTTCTCGCCTCGCAACGTTTTTATATAAAAAAATGTCACAGTTTCGCCCTAAGGGCGAATCAATGAATGCGATAGCAACACAGCAATGTCATACGAAGTAAGGTGAGCGGCCTTGGTAGCAATATGAATTGTAGTAAACATGAGCTGATTAAGTAAGCAGGTGTGCTGCGGCGTAAGTAGACCGACATGAAGAGAGACTCGATGACCACGAGAAGGCGCGTGTGAAACAGTGGTGTTTCACAGCGCTTACCGTGGGCAGCGCGTGCGAAGGGACACACCTGTAGTGCTGCACTGTCGATCTGGGCAGCATTGCATGTGTAGCGTGCGTTGGAAAATGTGGCCCGACTATTACTAACTGAATGAACAAGCGTGGTGCGAGCGCGCACAAACAAACATGAATAGATCACACTGAATGACTGCAGCCAACGACTGTCAAAACGCTGGCAGCGAGCGCATACGCCGCGCAGCGGGCAAAGGTACGTGCGGTCTATCGCTTCAACGAAAACTGAGCGGCGCATGCACGGCGCATAAAGGTCAGAGCCGTGTGGAGATAAGAGATGGCGCGGTCGAACGAACGACGAGCGCGGTTGTTGGCAGCGTAGAAGTGCGCCCCTGCTCCCCCCCCCCCCCCCCCCTGCTCCCTCCGGCGCTGGCTTCCCGCTTCCTTGCTCTTGCGCGTGGGAGAGATAAGAGACTGTGCGGACGAGCGACGAGCGCGGTTGTTGGCAGAAAAGTGCCCCCCCCCCCCCTGCTCCCTCCGGCGCTGGCTTTCCGCTTCCTTGCTTGCGCGTGGGAGATTGAGTGCGTTCGCTCTCCGTGATAGCGCGCGTCCCCGCACGCTTCCGCTGGGGCATACGGCGCGCGGCGAAGATTTTATCTGTACGGAACCTCACGGCGACGACGACGGCGATGGCGACGGCGACGCCGACGGCAGAAATCCGGCAGAAATCCGACGCCGACGCAGCTAAACGTCGCCTCCTCTCCCTCCCAGGGATCCCGTCCGCCCCATGGCATTTTGCGCAACGGAAGAAGTCGCGTTTGCTCACTGCCGTGCTTTCGCTCCCCGCGAAAGCGCCCGTCCCTCGCGCGCTTTCACTCGCACATACAGCATATGGCGCACGGCGAAGATTTTATCGCCATTGGACGTTATACGGACGCTCACGGCGATGGCGACGATGCCGCCGGCAGCAGAAATTCGCTTGGAGTGTCCATATAATTGCTATCGAAATAAAACTGCTCTTCCAGTATACAGGGCGATGTGGTGTGTTGTTGTTGGCTCAAAATATGAGTCTTATCCACAGGGGCGATTGGCCACACTGGGTTGATTGAAAAGGGCATCGTCGCCAAGTGACTAATGTCAGTTATGAAATTTCACAACTGGGGCGCTATAACGTGAAATGATTCCAAACTGTTTAGATTCAAACTCCTGACGTCAAATTTACGTAACCACCTTCGCAAGCATCGGGCGGTGACCCGCATCACTGTCTGAACAACCCAATCAAACACTCTCCTCGTTTATAGGAGGTCACCTTTGTTCGCTTTCAAAGCCAATAACATTGTCTACACTCAACAGTTTTTCTTATCTAATGGGCTGACAAGAGGCGAGGAGCACGCTCTAGTGGAAAGGGTTTCGATGGAGCCTATCCAGCACAGTGAAAAGAGATAACCGCACGAAGAAGGTGGTGCCGGCTTCTCCGATTGGTCCGCTTCGCCTTACTTAGCTTGCGGTGGCTGGTCGAAAATCGCGGCGGCGTGCAACGGATGGATGAGAATGCCGCTAAAACAGATCCTCAGCAAGGAAGAGTTGGGAGAGTGATGTCGTATGCATGGTGAAAGGGCTCGATAACGTTTTACTGCCACGCAAAAATGTTTATTATGCGCAAATAAATACATGCTCACCGGCAGGTGCGAGTAGCGAGGGCCTGAGCGATTGGCGGGCAGCCATCTTCCATTCCTTTCGGAACGGGGCAGTCTGTGGCTATTCGGAAAAATTTTCAGTTTTGTTCGGCATAATATTGCATTTTTTCGCGTACACTTCACTTTGGCGAGGTGAGTTTTCGCTGTTTTGTGAGGTCGCGTGACAGACAGGCGAAGTGGGCGTAGCCAGAAAACATTGGACCTATAGCAGAGGGCTAATGGTGAAAAGGCGTCGAATCAGGAATGATTTTCTTCTGTGCGGTTTAATCATGCAGAATCAGTGTGTACACGTTATATCAGATAGGGAGCTATCGCGGTTTTCCTGACGTCGCGTGACGGACAGGCGAAGATGGGAGTGGCCCGAAAATGTTTTGACCAATCGTGGAGGCTGATTGCTGAAATTGGAATCAAAACAGTTTGGAATCATTTTACGTTATAGCGCCCCTGCAGCCTTGGTTATCATCTGCTAATCCTCGAACGGACATTTTAGACGTTGTTTGCCTCAAGCCGTATCGTGTCCCGGGAAACCCGTAATACCTGGTGTATTAGTTTTTTTCATGTAGTGGCCGTTCACCTGCACCGAGTCAGTGCTTTCACCGCCAGAGGGTACTGTTATGAGTTAGTTGTCCTGTGGATGTAGAAGTTGCTGAAGTGTATAGTTGACTTAGGAGTGAGGATCAACGCCGAATATCTCAGCAACCTTCGGTTTGCAGACGACATTGTCCCATTCAGCAACAATGGAGACGAATTACAGAAAATGATTGAGGACCTTAATCGAGAAAGTGTAAGAATTGGGCTGAAGATGAATATGCAGAAGACAAAGATAATGTTCAATAGCCTGGCAAGGGACCAAGAATTCAGGATCGCCAGTCAGCCTCTAGAGTCTGTAAAGGAGTACGTTTATCTAGGTCAATTACTCACAGGGGACCCTGATCATGAGAAAGAAATTCACAGAAGAATATCACTGGGTTGGAGTGCATACGGCCGGCCTTGCCAAATCCTGACTGGGAGCTTAGCACTATAGTTGAAAAGAAAAGTGTAGAATCCTTGCATTCTACCGGTGCTAACATATGGGGCAGAAACTTGTAGGTTAACAAAGAAGCTCGAGAACAAGTTAAGGACCGCACAAAGAGCAATGGAACGCAAAATCTTAGGGCTAACGTTAAGAGACAGGAAGAGAGCGGTGTGGATCAGAGAACCAACGGGGATAGCCGATATTCTAGTTGACATTAAGCTGAAGAAATGGAGCTGGGCATGCCATGTAATGCGTAGGATGGATAAACGATGGACCATTAGGGTAACAGAATGGATACCAAGAGAAGGGAAGCGCAGTCGAGGTCGGCAGAAAACTAGATGGGGTGATGAAGTTAGGAAATTTGCAGGCGAAAGTTGGAATACGCTAGCGTAAGACAGCAGTGGACATAAAATATAGGCTGATGATGATGATTATCGTTGACCAGATGAGGTCGAAGTGGTGTCTTTGGTCCGCCGCCTTTGTTGTTGCGACTCCGCTTTTAGCCTGCTTGCAAATGGTGTAAATGAATCAACTTTGCTACATATTTCCCCGTAACAAAATAGTTGTGCTGCGGCACTCGTAGAGTATCAAGGACATCGCTCCACTCAAATGACTCTTACTTCCATTTGTTTCAAGGCCACCATCCACCCAGTGGCATGGTGTCTCACATTACGGAACCGAGCACCACTGAGGCGTCGACTAGCGAGGGGTCCAAGTTAACGCCGGCTTCCGAAACAACGCCAGCAATGCGAGTGATATCAACAACACCAGCAGCGATAACGACGCCTAATATGACAACGACTACGTGTAAGTGTACAGGTCACGATACTATTCACTTAAGGCCCTACAGCGTCTACGTTAAACGGGACCAGGAAATTACCTTCCTTTAAGGACTACGGAAAACCTCTGTACAAATTGCGCCGTCCTATAGTACAGTGACAAGAAAAAAAAAAAACGCGGTGGAGCACTTTTACTTTTCATTTAAAGTCATGACTGTGATTACGTATAACTATGCTGGAAAGAGACATGAGTGTACGATAGCGATTGTGCCCTGGCCTGAAAGAGAAACGGCTAAGCGCATCGCCTGCTTTTAAAAATTTAGATCTTGCTTATCAAGGCCACTCGGATGTGGCTCGTCCTTTCGGAGCTGTTGAATTGTTTATGCGGTAGTATAGATGCGCCTTTGATATCTCCCTACAAATCGTCTCTTTGAGGAGGTTCGACAGGAAATTGTGCCATAGGAAAGCATGACTGTCATAGGCAACAATGGCAAACATTACTACCTCGGATTCATGGTTCGTACACCCGCATTGCAGTTTTACGTATGTGACTATCTGCTAGCATAAAAAATCCAATGTCCCAATTAAACCTCTCAACATCCGGTTTGATTGTGCTAGCAAAAAGCTGATTGTTTTCATTTGCTGTGAAATTTTATGACATGTTTTGGTAAGTTGTCGGTCCTTGTGACCGCGACTTGCCGTGGTGGCTTAGCGGCTATGAAGCGGCATGAAGTCGCGGTATCAAAATCCAGCTGCAGCGGATGCGTCTCGCGAGGGGCCAAATTCAAGAACGCCCGTCGGCCGTGCATGAGGTTTAGATTAAAAATCGCCAGCTGGTGATATTCCGGAGCCCCCAGAATGTACTATTCGAACTGCATTCAGAAGCGCTCGATGCAAAGTCATGCCCACTTTATTTCATTTGTTCAGTCGGCTTTTTTAAATCTTTAATGTACAAGGAGGCGCAGGACTACAAATAAATGCTATAGGAACGCCAGCAAGTGTTGCTCAATGGAAGCAAAGAATATCTTCACGTCTTCACCAGTAAAAAATCACCATTAAAAAGACAAATACCTCTACGCGAATACTTACCGAGTGCAAAAATATATTGCCTGTTTCATGTGCGATAATTTTCATCTCGTGTAGCATGATTTCATTTTCTCCCGCGCAAAACATTGTTGTAGGTTTTGTCGCAGATTCTCTTGTTCCTGCGGTGTTGTGATTCCCGAATGAGATCACATAATTGCATAATTAGTGCACCATCGCTGTGAGGTCCGTCATACTGTTTTTTTTGTTATTCTCGATGCCATTGCTTGATTCTTGTGAATGGGATACAGCAGCGTATAAATTCAGGTTTATTTCCTCTGACGCGCGCTTTTCAAGAACGCCCTCTGGCAAGATATTTATGTTAATAATTGTGTATTCTGTTACGCCTTGCTAACCTTACATTCGTTATGCTACAGAGCAATTTCTGTGAACTGCCTTGCTCAGTCGGAGAATTCACTTCAGCAACGTCACTCGAACCAGTGTCGTATAACATCCTTTTCTAAAGTGAAACGTAAATATATAAAAACTTGTTAAACAACCTCGACTGAAAACTACGTGGTAGAATGTCTATGGGATCGTGATTATATTACACATTTTCCCCAACTTATAAATAATTTCAGTTGCGCGTGGCTTCACATATTGGAGGTGACAGGTTTTATGTTAATAGTCTATTATGTTAATAGTTATTAAACGGTGCATTGAGTTGTCTAAGCAACAAATCGCGCCCTCGATACGATAACTAATCGTATCTTCTAAAACATTTTCAGAGCTTTCAGGAAGCACTACACAGGTATCGTAATACAGAACTTAAACTTTATTGCTTGTAGCAGCATTCCGGCTTCGTGAGGCCCAATCGAACTATATGCTCGCACTAACGCCAACACGCGACCTTTATAGCGCTTTGAAAGCAGTCGCGTAATTGTGTAATTTTATTGACGAATATTACTTCATAAAAATACACGTAGGTGGCTACAGAACAGGGCCTCAAATGCAGAAAGCAAAAAAGAGATCGAAGCTTGTAACTATTAGGGCTACACTGTTGCATTGAATATTGTTCGGGATATTCATGGGATTTAAGTGTGCTCCTTTGTTGATGTTTCTTTTCTTTTTGTGCTATTATGCTCCGAGGAGTATGCGGTCATATCGCGTAGCAAAAACTTATGGATTCTAAGTAAACTGAGTTCGAAGTTCGTGCTATTATTTCACTGACTTTTTTTCTTTGTGTGCGCGTTCAGTGTATCGCGAGGTTCGTGGCAAAGAATTCGTGTTTACTAGTCCAGCTGCTATTTCTAGTTGATAAGCGTGCAGCAAACTCTAAATGTTTACATACCGCTAGATCAGGGAAAAAGCCGAATATATCCGCAGTCACAGAACACAGCCTTGTATTCTGTTTCGCAGCCTGCAGTGTTTTCCGGCTTTACTAGCCTGTACACAACGGTCAACTACGAATGTGTGAAAAAACAGCGTAGGACGGTTTTACTGGCTATGGTCAGAAACTTCTTGGAAACTGAATATACTGTAATATCCTGCTGTCGATAAACATCTGTGGGGGAGTATATAAAAATCCATAGAAAGTACCGTTGCTCAAAAAAAAAAAAAAAAAAAAAAACCTACGCGTCAAGTGAATGTAGTGGATTCAGTGGGGAAGGCCCATTGTTCTCTTTAGAGTTTCATTTACTTTCTCCTTGATGAAAAAGGAAAGGTTATGAAATATGACCCTTTATTTTTAAGTATTAGCACATGCAGTTAAAGAAAAACAGATTTCTCCTATTATATTTGTTTCCTTTAATGCCAGATGGCGTATTGCGGTTGTTTGAAAGTTTGTTTGCTTCCGTTCTTGTTGGGTCATACAAAAGGATATATTATTACTACATTTCAGACAGACCTTTCAATGCAAGGTACCAAAGGAAAAGTGAGTGTATTTTTGTTCATTCACTTCCCTCCAGTTGAATGAGATATACTACTGATTGGTGGAAATGTCATTGTGTTGGTACATGCCAGTCAATCTTTCTAACGCAAAATTAACACACTTAGAAAGATAGACAAAGCACAGCTCAACGGCAACTATGTGACCCGCCAGTACCCTCATCTTCACACCCACACACGCACGCACACACGCACAGCACCACGCACACACGCACGCACGCACGCACGCACGCACACACGCACGCACGCACACACACACACACACACACACACACACACACACACACACACACACACACACACACACACACACACACACACACACACACACACACACACACACACACACACACACACACACACACACACACCACACACACACACACACACACACCACACACACACACACACACACACACACACACACACACACACACACACACACACACACACACACACACACACACCACACACACACACACACACACACACACACACACACACACACACACACACACACACACACACACACACACGCACGCACGCACGCACGCACGCACGCACGCACGCACGCACGCACGCACGCACGCACGCACGCACGCACGCACGCACGCACGCACGCACGCACGCACGCACGCACGCACGCACGCACGCACGCACGCACGCACGCACGCACGCACGCACGCACGCACGCACGCACGCACGCACGCACGCACGCACGCACGCACGCACGCACGGCACGCACGCACGCACGCACGCACGCACGCACGCAGCACCACACCACCACACACACACACACACACACACACACACACACACACACACACACACACACACACACACACGCACGCACGCACGCACACAAGGAACGGTCAGGGGATGTCACTGTGTTCCCGTGTTTGCGTTGGCGTATTAGCGTGCAGGCGTGCGTGTACATGCGCCTGTTTAGTATGTCAAGTATAGACCTTTTCACAAACCGACGTTTGAGCAGCGCCATTTGCCGACGCGGGCGACGTCTAGCGTCAGAACATGTTATGCCACCATTTTGGACTGTGCGCCTTGCGAGAGCAGGCCGGCCGCACTTCGGTTGTGTGATCTTCGCCGCGCATTATTTCGATTGTTTTCTTCCGTTTCGCTTGTCTTGTGCGGCTTGACTTGTTACATGTTTCACGTGCTCGCGTGAGCGCTCAGTGTGGTGTGCGATGGCACCAGCAAGCCCAGCCAGTGGATGTGGTGTTTCGTCGTCGGTAGCGGCGGCAGCCGCGTCTGCTTCGTCGAGACCTGGCGTGCTAATCAGCGGTATATTTCATTGTTATTTCTGGACACATGTGACCGTATCGTCGATTGAATCTGATCACCATTAGGTTTCGCGGTTGAGGGTTGCCTCATTTAGCGAAAGCAGGCGCGTACGTAGGTGTCGGGCAATGCTTAGAACCAGGCGCCGGCGGCCCGACGACGCGTGTCAGTGGTTGGTAGATATGCGGTGGTTACTCCATACGCTTCCGACGCAACTGAACAGCTCAATCATGCAAAATTTATTGGATCTGGTGCAATGCAGGGTGCTTATAACCAAATGTCAAAGCATAAGCGTGGCGATCGAGCAGCGTGGTACCTGCAGCGAACCGACGCGCGATAGTGATCACAGATGCCAGCGCAACTGATACAGCCCAGGTGCTATATTTTTATTTTTAGTATTTAGTAGTTATTTATTTATACATACTGTCAATCCCAATAGGGATTATAACATGACTTGTTATAAAGATATATTTGTTTACCTATTTTTACGTTTGTTTACCTGGAATGGCTTTTCTTTCGAATGTCTCAATTTGGAACAAGCTTCGCTCACCGTGAACCTTAACGTAGATCGTGCGCGAAGTTTGTATTGAAGATATCGCGTACGGAAAGAATTGTTCGTGTGCGCTAGCTATCTCTGAAGCGAAATACGCCAATAATATTGCAGCGTTAGGGCCATCTCTGCTCTTTCTCTAGTTTCTGTGCAATGTTCATAATAAAGTAATCTCAACTCTTGACAATTGTCGAATAAATACATATGCGTATGACTGCAAACCACTACTGACCGTGAGTGAAAAGCGCTTAGTGGTCAGCGAAGCGGTGCACTGCACGCACGTAAGTATTTCACTTGATCGACTGTGCGAATAATTTATTTTTTTCGTTCCTGTTATTCTTGAAAGTATGATGCTATTGTCCGCGCGTACCCATGCGAATACCATTTTTTACGTTCTAACTTGCGCGGGCTCATTTAGCGCGTTTCTACTCCATGCACAGTTAGCGCATTACGGTTCCCGAACTCTAGCACTGGCGCTAGGCCGCGCTGATGAGGTTGACACGTTCGTTTTTGCATTCTCTTGCTGCCCAAGCACATAGACAACGCTCAAAGATGGGTGAGCTCGATGCAGCACCACACTGTTGAAATTATTAACTTTATGGGCAGGGCCGCGCAGGGTGCGTGTGAACGCAGAGACAATGTTTTGGTGGACACAGGGTCTGCATACATCTTCCATAGGACACGATTTTTCCAGATCGTTGCGAAGTGTATTTACCGACTAGTTCTCTCGCAGAGTGCTTCAATTTGTGTTATACCGGTGTCACACGGTCATTTTGATAGCGATCGAGACCGATCTGGATCAGAATGTTCGACCGCGATTGGCTCCCTTCCGCAGATTGAGCAAAGAAGCCAATCGCGACCAAGAAATTCGACCCAGATCGGCCTCGATCTGATACGGGAGCCAGATCGGCCCCCGTATTAGGCAGTGGAATGAAGTCGTGTTTGAAAGAATAACAAATGTAGCCTCTGCTACTACATACGAGAAAATATTGCATCGAAGAGCTGACAATTCTCGCAACCTATTGGGACATGTGCCGAAAAAAGTTTACCAAAATGCGTTATTTTACTGATGTGTGCATTGGTTCACATTAGACTGAAATGCCAAGTCCTCAGGTGATGCAGGAAACCGGCAAAACGTTAACATATCACATCGGCAGTGGTCTCGCGGAGTGCTGTGTTGTGGACACACTATACTCCTCAAAATCGTTATTTTCCGCTGGTTGTTTGTGCACCCATAAACTGCACAGTGCTGGCCTGTAGCCTTTTGATGAGTATATATGCCATTATTTACGAGCGTAAGTCATTCGTGACAAAAATAAACGGAAACATCGAAGGAAAGCTACCACTCCGCAATGCAAGCGCAAGGCAAGCTCACAGTCCAGACCGAACAGGCAACACTGACACATACTCTCCACGCCAGACCGTCGGAAGCGCCCTCGTGAAAACGTCTATATGCACCAACTGGACCATCATAAAGGGCTTTTAAGGTAGCCCATTGTTTGTAAGGTGCACAGAGGGGGGCTAATAGAAATGGAGGTGCTATTGTTGGCGCTTGGGTTATTTCCCTGTAGCGAGCTTATCATTCACTTGGTGTTGTACTCTTTTGTAGAACGGTTCAGAACCAATTATGCAGAGAAAATCTTGCAACACTGAATGATCATTTAAAACATGTACTCCTATCACCAAAACACACGTGAGACGACTGCTGTACGAACGTACAAACGAAAAAAAAATGTAATAGAAAGCCCATCGGGTTTTCATCATATTATGTCTAATTTCGCGTAGTACGCTCATCTTAAAGGCCGCTTTGATGAATTTTTAGGCTCGTTTTATTCTGAGTCTTCAATGTATAGTATACGTGGGACTTACTAATGCCATAAGAAATACAAGCGCGCTTACGCTTAGCTCACAGGTACTTCCCTGCACTGCTATACGTGTTAATGTCACAGCCACCGCGACTGCCAGGGCAACGAGTGCTACCATACAAGATTAACTCTTAACAGTTATGGTACAGGCAACATCGTTAGCGTATGACTTGATTCAGCTTCCTTTTTCCCATTTTAATACATTATTTGTAGAGCGAATGCGTGGAAAGTGTGTAACGATTAAAAATGTGAGCAAGAATAAATACGAAACCATTCGGATCGTGATGAATTAATGAAACTGCACGTCCAATGCAAAGCGCATCTTGAAAAGTAAGAGTCTTCCGTGGTCTCTAAGGTGCTGTTTAGAGCGCTCACAGGGTAACAAACCAAGGAAATTGGATATGTAACCGTTATGGTACCATTTTCTTTGTAATACTGTCCGATGCGTCAATGCAAGGCCTTAGTCTCGGTTACTGTATAGCGCTCTAATGAAGGACGCATCATGGCACGTTTCCCGTATTTCGGTCACCATGATATAACGTTCAAGAGAGGTACACTTGCTAACGAGAAACAACTGAATTGTTATTGTATCTAATTATCGTCACAATGGCAGTACGAAAAACAAGTCGTGTCACCGAATGAACGTGAGTGTTTTGGTCGTTGTAGATAATACTAAATCACCTCCCATCACTTTAAAGAGACAAACATGGTGAGAGCGCCCAAATAATATTTTTGTGCATAAATCGTAGAAACATTCCTAAGCTACCTAAAAGTGAGTCATTGCTAATAAATGATTGGAGCGTTTTGAGCAGAAATTATATAGTCAGGCGATGCGTGACCAATCATTGCATTGCGCAACGACTTCGGCTCCCCTTCAGCGGAATCATTTGGAATAGCCATAGTTTGCGCGTGTCGTGTTTCACCTTCTGGACAACAAAAAATAACAAAAAACAACAATAAATCTTATCTCTTATACACGAACAGTAATTAATATACCAGAACACCAAATATAGAACTCGCGAATCAAACAGTAAGTACTATTTGATTCTTGAAATTTCCAATATTGATTAGCTTAACCTGTTCACTGAGGACCGCAATGTGTGGCATTCTATGATTTCGAAATGCTTTCGCAGATTTTGGCGTTACTTGGACAGGGAAGTCTACAAAGGCTGTCAGGTAGAATTGTTTATGCCTGAAAGCAGTACGATTCTTGCAATAACATTTAGCTTATTGGGACTAGTAGTGAAAATTTATGACGTGACTTAGTAGATGCTTTGAAAGGGGAAGTGGCAGCTTACAATTGTGTCTGGATTTGTGATATTCCTGAGAATGGATTTGATATGTGCTCTGTGATTTTTCATCCATTTGAAGGCTAGGCCGATTGGCACTGTCTTTCAAGAAACGCAAAAGAGTTAGTACATAACATTAGTATAGAGCACTAATGCAGACATTAAAAACTTGATTTCTAATTTTTGCCTCGGAAAGCTTACTAAGAAAAACGAAAGCCAATATTCTTTTTGTCATCTTGCATCTAGATTGCTCCGTCGACATGTTCACGCAACACAACAGATTTTGAAGATTGGTTGCTCGAGCCGTTTTTTGCAAAAAATTCTTCAAAGGTCGGTAGGCTGAATCTTCGGTTCTTTTGTGTGTAAGCAGGGGCGGTATTCTGTAAGAGTCTACTTAGTGGACTGTCCATTTCGGCTGTCGCTGATTGGCTGCTGCTTGACGTGCAGGAAGGAGACTGGCTAGCACTTTCCGGCACATCAAGCAGGAGCCAATCAGTGACAGCCGAAATGGACAGTCCACTAATTGGACTCTTACAGAATACCGCCCCAGGTCTCTCTTATCACAAAGCTATTCCGGACCGAACATAACCGATTACTATGTTCACGCAGTGATAATCACTAAAGTACAGGCGCCACCAGTATCTCGTTTGTACGTTCTTTCTATCTTAGCTAGTCATCGCTTTAGGTAAGACTCAGCTATTTGGTGTTACAGTTGCGCATTCTTTTGAACTCATCTAACCCAATATGATGCTTTATTGTTCCTTTAAGGTCGTGAGTGGGGTGCTTGTCCTTGAAAAACAGGCATTGGTGTGTTTAAGTTACTCAACCTCTTGAGATGCTGAGCATACGTGTCATGAATTACAGACATTACCGGACTGCTGTGCCAGACGGGAGCAGCCGAGTTCCTGTCCGTGCAGACACCCGACGCCTGCGACTTTTTCATTGTGGAGTTTGCCACAAACCCGGCGCGGCCCCACCCTGTCTACTCGTACATGGCCACGGTCGACATCACTTCCCGTGAGATTTGCTGGAAAGTTAGGTCTACCCGCTACTGCGACATCCACCGTTTTATCGACAAAAACTTTTCAAAAGACCAGTAGTAAACAGAAATGTGCTGCTGTGTGCATGTTTCTGTAGTTCCGTAGTGCAAGTTTTCAAGTTCCGTAGCGAGGTTGCAAGGCTAAAATATTTGTTAAATCTTTTTCACGAGGTTGGTAGAAATAATCTGAACCCCAAAAGCAGAAATTTATCCACTCTCAAAGAGGGCGGATAGAATAAGATCCAGACTCTCAACATATGGTGACCACCTTTCAACAAGCAGAATTACATCACGTGGGCGCCAAATATTTCAATCTGGCTTGAGCGTTTGTCCTGGTAATGATTAGCGTCTAAAGCTTGCGCTTCCTTCCTTGATGTGATGTATAAATCTATGCATACATAGCTGTTTGAGGCAAAATACTTCCTTCGAATTGCCCTTAGAGTTTGTCAGCACCAGCCAGATTGGTCGTCTAGAGGCTTGTCAATCCAAAAAAAAAAGGTATTCAGACGCTGATGTCATTTAGTTTATATCACAGTTGGCGCGATCTCTAATTTTCTCACCACCGCTGTGGCTGAACTGACGTAAAATTTTAAAAATCTACATTACCGCGACTAGGTGCTTTATCTTTGTGCTTTATCAGAAACAGTGTGATCAGAAACAGTTTTCAAGAAAACAGGAGTTTGGTTAATTTTCATGCTGCTTCAAAGCGTTTGCCCTTGTATTCAAAGTGTTGCTCCTGCACGGATATCTTATAGTGCATATTTAAAGAAATTTTATGTAGCAGTCGGCAGTTCAGTTCCACTTCCTCTGTTAGCGTGTTTGATTTTTCCGTGCATTATTCCTGTCATGAATTCATGCGGCTCACTTTCCCTGTATAAAACAAGTTGTTAGTATTCAAAGCACAGTGTTGTAGAGAAACAGTAACTAAGGCAGTTCACATCTCTATTCCAATTCTTTCACTTCTTTTCATGGGAGGGTGATCAGGTGATGGCGATGATGGTGGGGATGGTAGAGATGGTAACGATAACGTCAACCACTTGCTGAAGAGGGTGATCTGGTGATGGCGATGATGGTGGGGATGGTAGAGATGGTAACGATAACGTCAACCACTTGCTGAAGAGAGTGATCTGGTGATGGCGATGATGGTGGGGATGGTAGAGATGGTAACGATAACGTCAACCACTTGCTGAAGAGGGTGATCTGGTGATGGCGATGATGGTGGGGATGGTAGAGATGGTAACGATAACGTCAACCACTTGCTGAAAGGGGAGATCTGGTGATGGCGATGATGGTGGGGATGGTAGAGATGGTAACGATAACGTCAACCACTTTGCTGAAGATGTGCGTGATCTTTGGCAGAAATAAATGTTACTGTCTTTAAATGCGCTAAAACCTCATAACATAGACATGTTACCGGGTCTGCAGAAGTGTGGAATACTTTGTTGCTTATAATCACTGCAGCAGTACAAGTAACCCATGGGTAGATAGTAAAACAGCCGGTATTGAGTAACAAGTGAGATATGTAATAAATTGGCCAGATCTAGTTTAATCTAATTCGCAACATTACCCACTTTGCATCTAGCTTAAAGTGAACGTGTAGCGCTTCAGGACTATGCATGCCCATTCCACTCCAAGTTCATTCCAAAATCTCGGGCTCCCATTTCATTACCATTCGATATGCCCGTCTGGCACCATCATTCCGTTCCGAGTGTTTGAAAATGTGGAATGATTCCAGAATTTTTCCAACCCGGAAGTCGCCACAACTCTGGTCCCGAGTTCGTTTCATGAGCGCAGTGAACACGCATTCATGTGATGTGGAACGCAAAGACACCCGTTTAGTGAGCTTTGAGTGCACGTTAAACCTTGGGATGCTGAACCCAATATTCAGAAGAATTGATCATTCATGACAAGGGAAAGGTGTGCTGGGACGAAGAAACATAAAGCATGTAACTAAATTACCCAATACCAAACAAACCAATCATGATCGGCAATCATTATCAATCATCATCATTTTCATCAGCAGCAGCAGCACCAGCAGTACTCACAATCATGATCTGCGGCGTCGCAGTGGCCCAGCAGATAGAGGTGGTGAACAGGATTCGCGTTGCTGCCAACGGTGCCTTGCTCCTGCTCGTCCAGCGCAGTGTGTTGCACTCTTTTACGCCCGACAGTGGGCTCGACCCGCGTGCCGTCGTGCGCGGCCTGGTGCAGCTAGTGGTGGACACGAACGCCCACGGCGTGGTGCTTGCAGACAGGCACCTCCACGAAAGCGACTTGCAGCAAGTGTTTGCGGACGCGAACGTAAGCCTCAGTAGATTTTTGAACTGTAGGAAAATAGTGTATTGGCTTCCCCCTGCCTAAATGTGAAGACGGAGAGAAATTGTTTGTTTGTCTGAGTTGCTTTTTGTTTCTTGTAGTTCCATACACAAAGAGTACGTTATGTCTGTGAAGCTTGCAGCGCAGCTCAGAACGAGCAACAAGGAAGGTAGAAGGGGTAAAGAAAAGGACCGGTGAACAGGGTGAGCGATAACTTCCAACTGGTGGTTTATTCGGTGACTCAGACGGCTATATACTTATACAATCAGCGAATCGCGTGACATGAAAAGACAAGAACAAAAAATTAAACAACAAAAACTAAAATCACCATGTAAATACATATTCAGACAGCATGTGGCGGCAGTCAGAGATACGCCAATTTATTGCTTTGACGCGTAAATGTAGGTGAGCTTACACATGCATGGCGAAGCCCTATGATAGCTTTCCATTCAATGATTTTTCTTGTAAGCTGATTGTGACTACGACCTAGAATGACACATTCTTCTAAATAACGTTTGCAACCACACGTGTTGCAGTGCTGCGGAAGAAATTACCCCCCGGCTGTAATGCAATTCTTAGAAGTGTAGCTACAATCGCGCAGCCTATCATTCAGACATCGGCCAGTTTGACTGACGTAACGTTTTCCACACTTGAGTGGAAAATAATGAACACAGTGTGTGCAATTAACGAACTTCCTTTTATGTTTTTTGTCACAGCTAGGAGGAGCCTCCTTATTCCGATTAGTGAGCTTGCAAGTGCTCATAAAATTATTAGAGGCCGGAAACACCACACGAATATTCGCTTGCTTAGTGATTTTCTTAAGATTGTGTCAGGCGGTGTGGATATAAGGGATAATGCTTGTCCTACCCCAGGTGGTTGTAGGGTTATCTTCGTGCCGGTTGTTTTTTCTACACGCTCTTAGAATCCGCTCTGCTACTGATACTTGTAAGGACATAGGGTAGCCAGTCTG
This sequence comes from Dermacentor silvarum, assembly GCF_013339745.2. NCBI lineage: Eukaryota > Metazoa > Arthropoda > Arachnida > Ixodida > Ixodidae > Dermacentor > Dermacentor silvarum. Next base: position 91,547,356 of record NC_051155.1, read on the forward strand.
CTAAAGCCGTTCGCACTGAGAAGCACAGCTAGAAAAAAGAAACGGGATATTGGCATGATTTTTAATGCATTATTTAGGGAACGTTAGCAATGCCTCTCTTTACCAATTTAGAATGAGCAGAATAAAATGGAAGAAGTGGTTTGTTAGCACGAAGTTCTTTGTTACAACACGTGTGAATATCGCAACAAGTTAAGCGCAGGTCCAAAAACCCCATCTAGTCATTCTGTGGGAGCTCGTGGGTAACATCAAGGAGTGAAACGCATTCTTTGACTATTGTGTTGCGCACATTTTGTAGTTTATTCTTTTCCACTCAAGTGGGGAAAACGTTACGTTGGTCAAACTGGCAGATGTCTGAATGATAGGCTGCGCGAGCAGAGCTACACTGCTAAGAATTGCATCACAGCCGGGGGGTCTCTTCCGCAGCACTGCAACACGTGTGGTTGTAAACCTTATTTATAAGAATACGTCATTCTAGATCATAGTCACAATCAGCTTACGAGAGAAATCATTGAAGCGAAAGCTATCATAGGTCTTGGCCATGCATGTGCAAGCTCACCTACGTTTACGCTTTCAAGCACTGAATTGGCGTATCTCGTACTGCCGCATAATGCTGTCTGAATATGTTTGTACATGGTAGTTTTAGTTATTGGTGCTTGGTTTTTTGTTGTATTTTCATGCCACATAGTTCGCTGAGTGTATAAGTAGCCTTCTCGGTCACGAAATAAACCATCACTTGGAAGTTAGCGCTCACCCTGTTCTCCAGTATTTTCTTTACTACTTCTACCCTCCTTTTTGCTCGTTGTGAGCTGCGCTTCAAGCTTAAAAGTCGTAGAATACAAAATCGCGCAAACTGCTACGCATTTTGAGTACGTCATGTGTTAGCTTTTATTTGTACATGCTAAAAGGCCACATTTGGGATTCTTATTTTTTGAGTTCTGTTGTGACTAGCAGCTAAGTTTAGCTGGTGTCGGTTTACTTTCAAAAAAGGCATGTAGAAGGACAGGCGACGTCGACATAAAACTCATAATTTCTCACGAAAAATAAGCGCGTGCCGCGCATGAAAGAAACTGAAAAGAATGGTGGGTAATGTCTTTTTTTCAGTACTTTTCTTCAGTGGACCAATGAGCTGCTATAATCATTTATTCCTTCTATGTGTCGTAACTAGCAGGCTGTTTTTCTTCTATTCCTTATGATTGCTTAGCAGTCTTTTACGGGTGGCAAAGTGGTTAATGCCTTATAAGTCTTTCCACATCACTACCTCATGTCACCGTAGTAAAGAAAACGTGACGATGCGTCACCTGTTCTAGCATCTAAAATTCAGCGTGCTGGCACAGCGTCATCATGCAAGAACGCAAAAAATAGCACCATAAACAGGAAGACGTTCCTCGTCTGATTTTGCAGGCTATTTATTCACCATGAAATCATCCGTTTAGTACGGAGGACCAGAGCGCGATGAAACATTGCCTCAACTTGCCCATTCGAAAGCTCAAGTGACAAAAAAAATGTCACAGTTTCGCCTTAAGGGCGAAGCAATGAATGCGATAGCAACACAGCAATGTCATACGAAGTAAGGTGAGCGGCTTTGGTAGCAATATGAATTGTAGTAAACCTGAGCTGATTAAGTAAGCAGGTGTGCTGCGGCGTAAGTAGACCGGCATGAAGAGAGACTCGATGACCACGAGAAGGCGCGTGTGAAACGGTGATGTTGATGAGAAGCGCTGCCTGTGGGTAGCGCGTGTGAAGGGATACACCTGTAGCGCTGCACTGCTGATTCGGGCAGCATTGCATGTGTAGCGTGCGTTGGAAAATGTGGCCCGACTATTACTAACTGTGGTGTGAGCGCGCACAAACAAACATGAATAGATCGCACTGAATGACTGCAGACGACTGTCAAAACGCTGGCAGCAAGCGCATATACGCCGCAGCGGGCGAAGGTACGTGCGGTCTATCGCTTCAACGGAGACTGAGCGGCGAATGCACAGCGCATAAAGGTCAGAGCCGTGTGGAGATAAGAGATGGTGCGGGGCGAGCGACGAGCGCGGTTGTTGGCAGAGTAGAAGTGCGCCCCCCCCCCCCCCGCTCCCTCCAGTGCTGGCTTCCCGCTTCCTTGCTTGCGCGTGGGAGATTGAGTGCGTTCGCTCTCCGTGACAGCGTGCGTCCACGCACGCTTCCGCTCGGGCATACGGCTCGCGGCGAAGGTTTTATCTATACGGAACCTCACGGCGACGACGACGGCGACGGCGACGGCAGAAATCCGGTGGAAGGGTCCATATAATTGCTATCGCAATAAAACTTATTGAGATAGGGCTGGCCCCATTGTCATAAGCCTGCCATCCATAAGCATTCCAACACCAAGATACCATGTTTACGAAGAAAATTGGCGTTGTAACGCCAATTCTGTTGTTGCGAACGAGACCAAGCAACATAAAATTCCTTACGCTACGACACAAGTTTCATTTCGTAATGACAGAAGGGTGCAAGAATGAAAGAAACATTTTCTGGTCCTATAATATTCTCTAAAACACCGGTTTAAAGAACGCGCACTTATTATCTAGCCGAATGGACAGCTTTATGCGCGGCCCACACTCAATTTCTAATTTGATAACGTGGCAGCTGATGACACATACAAGAGGAGTGAGCACTGGCGGAAAGCATGCGATAGGAACAAGCTGTGCATTATATAGTTTTTTTGTTTTTTCGGGCAGTTCCCATAGTTCCCGGCAAAATATGGTAGTCCCCTAGAAGCGCTGCAAATTGTGGTCTACAGTTTCTCTAGTCGGATCACTTAAACAAAATATACGTCTGGTGACGCGCAGAGTCAGGTAGCAGATCTCCAAGGTCACTATTCCAGCTCAAAACTTGAAACATAAATGCGCATGGTACTCTGACATGGTTGGTTGGATTGAGGTATGGGTTGTCAGGAAACGGAGCGCGTGTAGGCCATGTGCCATGGTGTGCGTGACGAGAAAGAATTTGTGCAGGAGAAAAAATCGGGTCCCACGCGCGGAGTGATTCGCTTTAAGTATAGCTTGCATTGTTGTTTGTAATGAGCACTCTTCGTGCTTAGCGATCATGTGTGAATAGAGACCGCAATACCCAGTGTGGCGAACCACATCGCCAGCGCAGTTAGGAGGAAGAAGAGAAGACGACGAGGAGGAGACAGAAGAATGTAGTAATAAATGGGTTCTACCTACAGTACCCTAGTGAAATCTTAACATTGGCGCAGCCGAAAGCAGGAGCCTGTGAAGAAGAAGATGAACGTCGTGTTCAACAATGGACGAACCACCATCGAGGGCTACAAAGCAAGTGACGAACAACATGTCCAGCCACTGGAGGACATCACCACGCCTGATGTTCTGCGGAGCATTCCAAGTGCCTCCGGGTTTACGGCTGACGACCCCGTCACTAAAGGTATCGTTCCTGCCTGCAATGAACAAGACACGAGTCCGAAGCTTGTTTTAAAGGACTCATCTCAGCTCGTGAAACTGAACCAGCTGTAGTGCCGCTGGACAATGATATAACTGTTGTTACGAACGCACTACTTGACCTTCAGAAATGCCAGATGAGGCAACAGCAGCAGCTGGTAGATCTTCTTGTTGCGCTATTAAGATCTAGAAGCAACAGAGAACAGATTTTCTTGAAACCACACATATTTGATGGAAATTCGTCCGGTGTACATACCTGGCTTCATTTTTATGAGTACGCTTGCTCCCGGAACCAATAGTTGACTGACGAGGATCGCATACAGAACATGCGGCTATTTCTGTGTGGCAACGCGCGGAAATGGTACGATCTTCGGTTCACTTCACAGTTGAGCGAATCGTGGGATGAGGGGAAAGAGAGTTTCTCTCGAGCATTTAAAAAGAACCCCGTGGAACTTTGGAATAACGCCATATTCTACAGACAGAAGGCAGTTAACATCAGAGAATATGTGTTGGAAAAGTAGCATTTAATTTGTACAGCCGAGCCGAATCTTCCAGAATCGTCTGTTATCACCCTCATTATACACGGCATGACAAGAGAGTGCCAGAAACAAGTTCTAGCTAGGTCGCCAAGCACAATGGACCAATTGCTTGAGTCACTGGCGTGCGTTATGACCCCAGATTTTAATGTACCATCGAATAAGACAAGGGTCACAACTCGAGACCAAGCGATAACTACACATGAGGCTCGGTACCCCTTCACCAGTCATACCTCCGAAAGTCAAGGCACCAGCGAACCTCACCTTTACGCTGAAGAAACAGTGTTCCTTGTTAAATCAGGCGTTTTAATAGTGCCAATGCTTATAAACAGCAGAAACATGTCAGCATTGATTGACACTGGTGCTTCCGTAAACCTAATTAATGAAAATAGAGTGGATTCCACCAGCATCATTTTCGGGAAGCCTATTCGTGTGTGTAGCTACGATGGATCATGTCGGGAATATCATAAATGGACAAAAACAGCTCTTGAGTTCCAAGGTCAGAAGTTCAAGGTGGAAGCGCTCGTCGTGTCAGCGGTGGACTTCGACTTTCTTTTATCGCGGCCCGATATGAGGAGCATGAAGATTAACATATTATGGAATGACGAGGTGAGCATTGGACAACCTGAGCAAGATACGTCTTGGACTGCAACACCCGACGAACGAAAGCTATCATGCGCGGAAGACGTGCCGTTGAAGTTCCCCGAGCTAATATGTATTGGGCCATATCCCGAAGCTACAACAGCGATTGAGGTGCCGTTCTTGTTGCGCGACAGCACAGTCGTCATAAAAAAACCGTATAGCCTCAGCCATGAAAAGAAAGTATGGTTAAGGCCAGAACTTCAAGGCATGTTAGCGGCAGGGATCATTAGGCCATCGACATCATCTTTTTCTTCCCCTATTACCATTGTACCGAAGGAAGATGCATCATTCCGACTGTGCACTGATTACTGAATGATAAACAAGCAGACTGATTTTTTTTCATACCCGATGCCTAGGATAGATGATATCATTGACGAGACTGGAGGATGCGCATGGTTTTCACGTATAGACTTATGCAAGGGGTACTGGCAAGTGCCATTAAACGAAGAAACTAAGAAATTTACGGCCTTTGTCACACCATTCGACGTCTACGAGTATAATCGGTTACCATTTGGCTGGAAGAATTCTGGGTCATGGTTGCAAAAGGTGATGAACGAAACACTGAGCAAATTCATTGGAAAATTTTGCAATGTGTATGTGGATGATATCATCGTCTACTCCAGGACAAGGGAAAACCATGAGGAACATTTGTGTAAACTAGTTCAGGCTCTAAGCACCGCAAGACTTAAAATTAACATGAAGAAAAGTGAGTTTTTTTTTGCAATGAGGTGGTTTTCCTCGGTAGGGTGTGTGACGGTAAAAGAAAAAGCACGAAGGAAGAGAGTGTGCAACGCATCAAGAAGATGGTGAAACCGTATGATGTCCATTCCCTCCGAGTGTTTCTGGGACTGGCGGGCCATTTCCGTGCATTCATAACAGACTATGCCAGAAAGACGAAATGTCTCACTGCACTGACCCAAAAGGGTGTGCCATTTATGTGGTCAGAAGAATGCGAGAATTGCTACACCGAGCTTTTTCGCATCATTTCATCGGACTCTGTATTAATGCTCCCTGACTTTAGGTCGCCCTTTGAGCTATATACCGACTCATCTTATTATGGAGCAGGTTCCATACTCTATCAGCGTAATGCGACAGAACACCAAAGAAGAGAACTGAGGGTAGTACGTTACTACTCTTGCACTTTTACGAAAACACAAGAAAATTATGCAACTACGGAGAAGGAAGCACTGGCGGTGGTGATGGCCTTGCGATATTTCAGAAGCTACCTGGAAGGAAACCACTTCAAGCTGTTCACAGACAACCAGGCGTTGATGTACCTGTTAGGGCTATCGCAGCCGAAGGGCAGAATAGCTCGATGGGTTAGCGAAATACAACAATTCAGCTTTCACGTCATACATCGGCCGGGACAGAAACATCAAGATGCCGAAGCCCTATCTCGACTCCACGTGCCGCACGAAACCCAAACTACAAATGTAAACCTGTTACAGCTTTGGGAAGGCACCCAGGAGATGGAAGTAAGAAATGGAAAATTGTACGTTCCGGAGACCGAAGTGCCGACGTTCTTGAAGCTTTACCACACCAGTCCAGAGTCAGGAGGGCACGACGGATTTTGGAAGACATACCACAAAATAGCCCAGCGATTCACTTGGAAAAACATCAAAGAAAACATCACAAATTATGTGAAGACTTGTCATCAGTGCCAGCTTGTTAAAGCCAAGTACAAGCCAAGAGGCAACAGGATGGTCTTGCCAGAGTATTTCGATATCCCCTTCGAGGTGGTTCATCTTGATTTCGCTGAAATCAAAAAGAAGGGGAAGGGAGTTAGGAAGACGCAAGTATTCTTTGTAGCCGTAGACGAGTGCACGCGTTTTGTCGCCACCAAAGCTGGAAAAGAGGGCGCAAACTGCGTGATATCATTGCTGGAACGAGAACTCTTCAAGAACATCAGAGTCGTCGTCGCAGACAATGGCCCAGCCTTTAAAAGCGAGAAAGTACGACTTTGGGATGAGAAAAGAAATATCACCCTTCGTTTCCCAGCACCTTACCATCCGGAAGCGAATTCCCTTGCAGAGCGAATAATAAGGGACTTGAAGATGTACATAATGTACATACGATTATACCCCGAATTCAAAGGCGGCTGGAAATGCGCCTTAGAAGGAGCCGTAGCGCATCACAACAGATCATATACAGCGGGCCTAGGATGTAGCCCACATTTGACGGCGTTTCGCACGAGCTCATGGCTGCCAGCTGATCACGAACTGGGCTTAGTGAAACTAATTGATCTGAAGGACCATCCCAAGACTTCTCAGCAGTGGCAAAGATATAGAGTGACAATGAAAAAGAATTTTGACCGCAGACACAGCACAAAAATGCCGGAGATTGAACCAGATTCGTGGGTTCTGGTTCGAAAGGGACTTGATTCGAAAATGCCCTTTACAGGACCTTACTATGTCGTCAAGACAGCCAGACAGCAAGGACTCCTGAAGAAATTATACTACCAAGGACCCTGTGAAAAAGTTGAAAAGGCTTCAATTGGGAATGTGCTGCCGTATTATCCTCGTGGGGACCAAGACAGCCGATTGGGAGTGTATGGCGAACCACATCGCCCGTGTAGTTAGGAGGAAGAAGGGAAGACGACGAGGAGGAGACGGAAGAGTGTAGTAATAAATGGGTTCTACCTACAGTATACCCTAGTGAAATCTTTACACCCAGTTAGACACATTTTCATTGAGAGCCGCCTCGTTCAACAGAAATTCATTGCGCTCAATCATTCAGATGCTGCGCATGACAACGAAGGTTTGACGAAGACGGGAAAACCACGACTGCACAAAGATGACTGTGTGAGGTTGTAATGCAATAAAGTGGGAACTTGGGCTGGTTGATATCGGTTGGATAATAAAACGACTAACACTGCAAGACACAGGACTTAAGCCGAAGACAGACGAAGAACTGACTATCAACCAATGCTTTATTACGCACACAGCAATTATATACAGGTGCGTGAAGAGGAAGAAAGAGAATAAGTTCGGCGTAGAAACACATGACAAGAACGAAAGGCCTGTTATTGAAAATCAAGATGACAATGTTCAGCTTATGAGCCCCATCATCCATGTGCAATAAACGAAATTCACTTGGTGAAGAGCAATATCCATGGCAAACAAACGCACGTGTGACGTCTTCCGTGACTGTAGTAAGCTTCGTATATCTCACGCGCAAAACAACAAATTTAATAAAGAAGAAACGAACCAACCTGGACGCTGAAAGGGTAAAAGCAGATGAATTGAGCCTGGTGCTCGCAAACCAATGCGCAGCTTTAGAACAGGAAGGTGAACACAACAGAAGTAAGCAATGAAATCGTAACGAGGCTGATTTCTGAAGCAGCACTTCAATTTGGAGTTAAGGCACCAAGGCCGCCAGTAAGTAACCTCTCGAAAGTATCAAATGACCGGATAAAGAAACGACAAAGGATGAAAGTCTCAAACTCACGTGATTACATAGAGTTCGCCTAACTGTGAAAGCTGATAAACAAGAAGGAAGTAAGCGATATTCGAAATTATGCCGAAAAGAATAAGAAGCAGTAAGAAATGGCCGCACCATGACATAAGTCAGTAGAAACTTGGCATAAGACAGGGCAAGATGTGTGCAGTTAGTGATATGCAGGGTATACCATGTCATCAGCAATTTCAATGGTACAGTAAAAACTGCTGAAGAATTTGATACTGTCCTGTACAGCGACCTGAGCAGCCACACAACCTTCATTGGAAATGGGGACCAACAGGACACAGTTGCTCCTTCTATAGCGATGAAGCTAGAAGGGCATTGTAAGCCATGCCCTGGGGAAAAGTGGCAGATGGAATAACACTTCATTTACTCACAGGTGGCGGATATATTATGTTTGAAAAGCTTGCGGCCCTTTTGTAGGCAATGCCTCACGACTGCAAGTGTACGAGAGAAGTGGAAGAATCCCAACATTATACTAATTCATAAGAGCGAATATAATAAATAATTGAAGAATTGTAGGCGTATCAGTTTGCTTTCAGTATTTTTAAAGTATTCACCAAGATCATTTCCAATAGAATTTGGGCAACACTTGAATCGACCAAGGGAACAAGCTGGCTTCAAGAAGGTACATACATATTCTACAATGGATCACGTGCATACCACCAGTCTGTTAATTGACAAATCTGCGGAGTACAATAAACCTCTATATATGCTTTCGTAGATTATGAAAATACAATTGATTTAGTACAAATACCAGCAGTCATGGAGACATTGCATAATCAAAGAATACAGAAGGCATATGTAAATATCTTGGGAAATATGCACAAAGATTTCACAGTTGCCTTGTTTCTCCACAAGGAGAAAACTACATACAGGGGGGCCAGGCAAGGATACACAACTATTCCAGTCATATTCACTGCATGGTGCTAGATACGGGCCGCCGAGTGCCTTCTGCCGCTTCTTCTTGCCAGGAATCACCCACCGTCGCAACCGCATTTCCAGCTATTCGACATTGCCAGCCGAGAGACAGCCGGGCGCCTGCTGCCACTGCTTCTTGCCTGGAATGACTCGGTGTCGTACTGCGTACCATTTCTCGTAATAAACATGTGCACTTGATGTTTGTCGGGATCACGTCCCCCTAAGTGCGCTAGCCCTTGTTGACGTTGACCCCACTCCGCCGTTCGCTTTCCAAGAACCTCCCGGAAAGGTGGAGGCCACCGTGACTGCTGGACTGTCATCTTGTGCGGGAGAGTGGACGACGTGGGCGGGTAGGAACGTTGGAGGAAAAATCGCTTTTAGGGGCGAAGCACCTTAGCGTCGAGGCTTGTCCGTCCGTCCACGTTGTGCATGCTCATGGCCAACGTTGGCGGCGCCGTAGCCATAGCAGCCAGGAGGGCGGAGGAGGGCGGCGCGGCGCATGCGCACGCGGTCTCCTCCTCGCCAGCTCCTAGCTCACTTCCCGAACCCCACTTCCCTTCGCGGCACGCTCCCTCAATGCCCACGCAAAAGACGTCGAACGAGATCCCATACTAACGAAAGCAGACGTCGTTTGCTTTACCGAAACTTGGAACGCGAGACCGCACCTCAATCGATTCTTCCCCGTCGTCTGCACAGATGAAGCAGAGCATTCGGCGGGTGGTGTTGGGATGTACGTGAAATTGCCAGAGACCGCGGTGGATCTCGACCTACGGATAACGAGCCAATCTCGCAACGGCCAGCACGCTGCAATAAAGCTATCCGACGGAACAGTCGTCATGACAGTGTACTTGGCCCCGAATCTCTCTCGAGGCAACGTAGAAAAGTACATCAATCTTGTCATGTGCGAATACTAAACAAAGTACAGGAACAACCCCTTCTTACTTGTCGGGGACTTCAACGTAGATATCACGGACAGCGACTGGCTTGTGCAGTATATGACGTCTCGATACGCTCTACGATACATTTCGTATGTCTGGAAACCAACAACCACCATGGGAACGTGCATACACCTTGTCTTTGCCAACTTCAGGCTAGATCCGATCGAAGATCCATTGCCTCTACATTTCACGGACTACAAAGCAGTGATAATGAAGGGAAAACGGAATCCAGAACTCAACACGACATACGAGTTATGACAAATAAAACATTGTATAGACTGTACACACGCGTTGTCACTCATTTACATGCCTGAGTGGGCAATGTCACGGGTGATTTACGGTAAAAATGATCCCCAGTGCTTTGCCAACTCATGATTCACTTCGTGGAGATGCGTGGATTTTTCCTCCGCCGGGCGAACAGGTCTTAAAAAGCCGCAGCATGGAGGTGTGAGGAGGCAATTCTTCAGACCTTTCAAGCCAGGGCTCGCTTTGCTGTCGTCTCATGTTTCGCTTTCTGTGTTTTCTTGGCCTAACGTCGGCAAAAATGCGAAATAAACCAAGTTACTTGTTCCTTCGCAAAGCGTCAGCACTCTTCCGCATGGAACATCATCTCTGGCCGGAGAGCATTGGAGGTTACCGGACACCGACCTGGCCGAGGGAGCCACCGGGAATCCCGGAGGAAACTTCCAAACTCGGGAATCCAATAATACGTAGAAGTATGCAAGCTATTAGACTGGGAACGCTCAGGAGGGAATATCAACGGCGAATATCTTAGCAGCCTTTGGTTCGCAAATGACATTGACCTGTTCAACAACACTGGGGATGAATTACGACAAAGAAATGATTCAGGACCTTAACCAAGAAAGTGTGAGAGAAGGACTGAGGATTAATATGCAGAAGACAAAGAAAATGTTCAATAGCCATGGCAACGGAGCAAAACTTCAGTATCACCAGTCAGCCTCTAGAGTCTGTAAAGTAGTATGTTTACTTACAGGTGCAAGTTGAATAAGCTAGCACAAGACCGGGGCACTTGGAGATAGCATGGAGAGGCCTTCATCCTGCAGTGGACATAAATATAGAGTGATAATGATGTTGATGATTTTGATCTCATGCGCACGCTGGTCATTACAACGCCTGAGTACTTTTACAATAATCAAATAAAGTCTTAGTACCACGTCGAGAGCAATGCGCTGTGGGGTGGCTGTCTTCACTGTCTTTCATTAAATTGGAATGTTCGTTGACAGAAAGGCCGGTTTGGCCGATATAGCAACGAGCGCGTGAAGGGGGAAATTCGTATATAGCATTGTTACAGCAATCAACAAATTTGCTTATGTGTTTCTAATCATAGACGCGTCGCTACGCGTCTCTGCTATTCACTTTTTGGCACATAATGAAAAGTTTGTTCTTTTCGGAAGAAAAGAACTTTATTGCCTGCCTTAATTTGTCCGCTATCTTTTTCATTTGATGCGACACTCGGTGCAAATAAGGAATAACCGCGGTTCGAGACTGCGAGGTTCAATAGCGACGTCATGCCTACAACGGTGTGAAGGTATGATGACACGGGTATATTTATGGCAAAATGAAGACGACGGCAAATGACGACGAAAGCAAGACGACGATGCAGAGCTGGCAATGTCACCACGACGAACAAATGATGACGATGGCATCACGACCATAGGATACGCTGGAGCACACGCTGGAGGGACGACGGTGGCATGACGGCGACGGCGTGACGGCAATGTGATATTGGTGCTAAATTGATTACAATGGTATGACGTTTTGGCATAACAGTAATGGTATGACAATGCCCGAATGACGACAACTGTAAGATGACGATGGAACGACCAGGATGATATGACAACTACATCGCGACGGAGCAGTAATGGCAATGTCTAGTACATGGAAGTCGACCAAGATCGTAGGTATCAGCAAGCAGATATGACAACGGCACGACAACTATGACGTGATGACGACGATGAAATGACCACGACGTCATGACGGTGACTGTGTGACGACGACTGCTCGTCAATGACCGCGTGTGTTAGTGTTGGAACTCCCGCCCGCGCTTATGTGCAGCACCTGCTGCCACAAGCGGCATCTATTCGCCCTACACCTGGGCCTGAATTCACAAAAACGTTCTCACGCTAAAACTATTCGCAAGAACCGATGCTAGCCAATGAGAATATTGGTCATATTATTAGCTACGGCGGTCGGTCAGTGACAAAGAGCCCTTAGGAACAAAAAGCTTTGTGAATTCGGCCCCTGGTTTGTGTGTGCTATGTCCGATACCAGCTGATTGTCTAAATCTTTATGTAGCCAGGAGCCAGCAGAGATGACAATGATAGGACGGTGACAGCGTGATTTATACATTACTTTTAGTATGACCCACTCGTTCGGTAAGAGCCACCTCAATTCGCACTCTATCCGGTGTTTGTTTGCTCTATATCCGGTATCGGCCAGTCGTACAAGATTGTAGCCGGGAAAGATTGAGAAAGAGAAATCAGCTATATTATGCAAATAGCTCATTGTCCGAGCCAGAAAGCAGAAAAAATAATATTGGTACGACGGCGTGATGACGACATCTTTCAGCATGACCCACGTATTTGGTATGAGCTATTTGGCAAGACAGCAGCCATCGGCAGCATGGGAAAGTCGAAACAAGGGGCAAGGACATCTTGGCTTCAATCAAACTGAGTCATGTTGCGTTGCGTTGCACTTGGACAGCGAGAGGCAGTGCACAGGGTCAATTTCGCATCACCCGGCTCTTATATCTTCGTGTGAACTTGAGTTTGTGAGAGGCAGAATGAACAGCCGTATGTCACCAATCATTTGCATCGATAACTTAACAATGACACAGAGTTTGTGACCGGAAGAACTTTGAGGACTGGCTCCCCATCACGGTTTTCATTTGCATTGAACACATAGCGCGGTCATTTTTTTTGGCCTCATTCTGCTAGTACTGAACTTTAATGATGAGATGACTAAACTGTTCTGGTAAGATGATTTAGCGTAATACCTCGTCCTTCTTTCGTTTATCTGTTTCAGGACCTATCGAACGAGATCTACCCCTACCACGGCCTCATCAGATACGACAAGTACAGTGGACAACGGGCTGAGCTGCGTTCACTGTTGGCTAAAGTATCCAAGTACGAATAGCATATTCCCACCGACATTGTAATACGTGAGACCAGACGTCTTTCAAATACTCAGGTAGTTCACGCTGTCGCCCACCACTTTGCACTGAAGAGAATGTTGAAGTCCGGAGCAGACGCCTGGTAAACAAGCTTGCAAAAGATGAGCACATTGAAGGCTGCCGAAAGTTCGTGATACGGAAATCTTTAAAAATAACTCTTCTCGACTCTTCACTGGCTTGGATGCGCCAGGTATAGTACTCTGACACGTGCACAGCCGTCCGAACAAGTCTTAGATCCAGGTTGCACGACTCGGCCACGAAGTAATTGATTTTTTTTTCGCGGCAAAGCTGTTCAGGGGAGTTCTAAAATTGTTTTCATGCATCGGCAGTGAAAGCCCTTGGTGGCGTGGGACGGTATAAAATAGTCATAGAAGAGTCACTAACGCGGTCTGCGTCGGAGCCCCGAAATGGCCCTGTAATACTCTGACATTGGTGAATGAATTGTTGAAATCTTTATTGATATTAAATGTAGCCGTTAGGCTCAGGAACTCTTAGTCACGGGCTCCGCTAGTGAATTTTTCTGGAACTTCTTCCACTTGGTTGAGTTGGTCGTGCTGTACCGCCATCTAGTAACGTGGCGTCGGATATAATCGAGGGTATAACAGTGCTAATTTTCCATATAACTGAGTATTCCAACATGCTTGTGTTTAGCGAATGAATTACATCGTGTGAAGTGGAGCGTTTGCAAAGTCTTGGGTATAGAGTTAGGTCAGAGGAAAAACAGCATCTAGGACACCTGATGTGTGAGAGAATTCCTGGACACAGCTTCTCCGTTTCGTATGTGTTAGTTACCCGGATTGGCAGACATTTGCAAAGTTTTTTTTTCTTATGAGTGCATAGCTTGCTTGCCTCATTCGTCCGTTTTCGAGGTTGGTAGCCGGACTTTTTCTACCTGCGCAAAGTGCACGTGCTCACGCGCAAGCCAATTACAGGGCGCGTTCGGCACCGAACGCCATGCGTGCATTAACGTAAGAGCTGTGTGGTGTGCGAAGGTTTTACGCGTTGTGTAGGGTAGTCGCGCTGTGTCGCGTCTGTTCCTCGCCTAGGCTGACGGTTGTTGGAACGCGTTCATCGTCTAAGTCCGCTGCGCGTTTCATGTCGAGATGCGCCATTTCGTCGTGCCGGATCATCACAGCTTCGCTCGCAACGGCACCGACAGTGTGTGAGATCTACATGATCTTAAACGTAGTGGCCGACGTAGTCTCCCACGTCTGTTGAGTGTAACTAGCGTTCAAGAAAGCGCAGGTGCGCCACCTTTGTCATGCCATCGTTGTCACACTGTCTTCATTCTGTTGTTGTCAATCGGTCTTGATCATGCTGCCGTAGTCGGCGCACCGTTATTTCCATCATCTTTGTACCATAATCGCCGCCTTCGCAGTAACGCTGTCGTGCGGTCTACCAAAGCAAATCGACTGTAATCTGTGTCGTCCATTAACAAGTACCACTGTCGACGTCAGCAGCATAATTCGGCAACATGGCTCGTGTGTACATTTGATTACGGAGATCCGCCGAAGCTATTCACTTACCTTGACAATCATCTTCGATGGTTTCTGCAACAATCTTATTTTATTTTTTCGAAATCATGGCAGCTACTGGAAGACGATCTTAGTGAGCAGTGCGTCCTATATTTGCGCGCTTTAGGTGTCATTCATTAACAAACAACTACAGAAATTTGTCGTAGCGTTATGGCTATGTGTTTTGAGGTCTGCTTTAGTATTATAGCTAGCAAATAAGTTTATCTAACACACGTGCAATGTAACGACGAAGCCCGTGTTCCAGCCATGTAAATTGTAACCGTGTGGCGCAACCAGATTAATCAGCGCTTACCCGAAAGGCGCAGCAATTCGGCTCAAGGTTTGTTACGCGGGCTCAGGCTCTCGACGTCTTTACATAGGGGGCCTGTCCGTGTTCGGTAAGGTGCGCGCAGAAAATGAGTGCTTGAGCCTCCGAAGCGGGAAGCAGGTGGCCTAGCATAACTATACTGCCATGCATGTCCCGAAGAATTCGAGATAAAACGGAGTCATGAGCATCTCGGCTAAAATAAATCATTGAAAATAACTTGCCTGTCAGTGGAACAAAGTGGGATTGAAGATCGGCATGGAGTTTGGTGTCAGCATTGTGAGTTAAATTGCAACCTCAATCTAAATGTAATGCAGCATGTGCTAGTTACTTTTCAACTACAGTATCTCTTATGAAACAAATTAATGCAGTTGTTCTGAGAATCAAATATTATTAATGCAGTGCTGTTGTTTAGTGTAGGCACCAGGGAATTCGCTTTTGCGAGGTGTGTTCATGTGTAAAAATACCGAGCGACTAATTATTGGTTCTGCGGCTCGTCACATCAGTCGTTCTGAACAGGCCACTAAAACAAATCGCACTATAGATTGAACGAAATGCGCTGAACAAACGGCACTTAAGCAAGCTTATTAAAAAGACTGAAATGTTGGCATATTGATGCCTATATTTATGAGCATAGTTGCGGCATGAGGGCTATTATTGCACTTAAAGTGATGCATTGCTTACTTGGTAAATTGTTTTGCAGCATGCCGCATTTGACATTCGTGTTCCGTGTATCTGGCCTCAGCCGCACCTTCACGCATCCTTATTTCAACAACTTATACATGGAGAACTTAAATCAACAAAATTTGGTGAGTTTTTCTCGGCTGTCAGTCTTTCTCAGATTATTATTTATTTCGCAGATTATTATTATTGTTTCTTGTACAGCCTTCTCGAGGAATCTGCTATGTCTTCTACGCACTAAGGTAGACAGTAGGTGACAAATACCATGACCTCAATCTCCATCACAAAATAGTCTCCCTCAAGGGAACGAGAACAACTGAAGAGTGCAGACACTGTGACCGTTCATAACAGAATGCCAGGTTTGTTGTTGGACAGGTTCGGAAGTCTGCGATTAGTAAAAAAATATACAGATTTTGCCTCTCGTAAAAACCATCCGCCTAACCTGAAAACGGGGAAGGTTGAAAGTCTCCTTGCATTACCCTTGAATGGGATGTACGCGGGAGCATTGTGGGTTTGACCAGCCATTTATCTTCTTGGAGCTATAAATATTTCCTAATATTTATCTCTTCCTGTCGCGCGGTAGTTGCTCACGGTATACACCAGTCAACGTCAATTCCCATTGGAAGCGAAGCTTCAAAAAATTAAATTATGGGGTTTTACGTGCCAAAAGCCACGGTCTGATTATGAGGCACACCGTAGTGGGGGACTCCGGAAGAACTTGGACCACCAGGGGTTCTTTAACGTGTACCTAAATCTAAGTACACGGGTGTTTTCGCATTTCGCCCCCATCGGAATGCGGCCGCCGTGGCCGGGATCGCGAAGCTTCTGACGAAGCCTTCGCGATATCGCAGTGGCTTAGGTGTTGCTATGCTGAGCTCGAGCTCGCGGGTTCAATCTCGGCGTCGGTTACTGCTGCATTTCGATGGGGGCGAAATGATAAAAACGCTGGTGCACTTATCGTTACAATTATCGTACCGATTGTGTACGTTCAAGAAAGTTAACCTTAACACATTGCCTGCGTTAGAGAACATCAGGTTGTCAAAACTGATGCGTAGTCCGACACTACAGCGTGCCTCATTGTCACATCGTGATTTTGGCACGTAACAACCTAGAATTTCTTCTTTTTTAATTTAGAGGTTTTGACAAAAGCTGTTCAATACGAATTGTCAGCGACATGGACTACGCCGGTCGTGGGAGTTGCAATTGAAGAGCGACTGTAGAAAGAACGAACACGTTAAATGAAGAACAATTTTAAACCATAGCCTCCTCAGGCACTGCATACACAATTGTGTGCACCAATACATAGTGCTTAACAAGTAAAGCAGTTAAGAAAATTGTGAAATTGATGACGTTTCGCATATATCGCATACATTTTGAAACCACATACAGCATGCTTGGACCTTCACTGAAATTTGATAATTGTGTGTAAAGTATTTTAGTAAAACGAGTTGGGAGATGATGTGTCGTCTCGTTGCTAGCGTGTCGTCACGCTGAAGGTTGACTCGTTTTATTCTTTCTGGCAATGTTTAACATCAGACATAATTTTTAAGCAGCTGGTTAGATGCTTCCAAAATATGCTTGTAAGAAATAGTCGGTGTGAAATAGTTGGCCTGAAATTCCTAAAGAAGTTCTCACCTGAAGTCGAGATTGTGCGCCCTTGACAAAACTCACTGATGAATCGAAAATTCTCGATCCTTTCTGCAGCTGCACGGTTTTTATAACTGAAGATGTGCAAAATTTGGTGAAACCAAATTTAAAAACAATCAGAATCAGAATCCACTTTATTTCCAACAAACAAGTTGGGGGCCCCCAGGCAAAAAGCTGTCGCAGACAACTTGACGGTACCTGGGGGCCACGCATAGTATACTGGCACCCGAAAGAGCCAAACCAAACCAATTTTTATTTTGTTAGAACAAACTAACATTCTTATTCTAGTGATTAGGTATTGTGTTGAAAGTAAAAAAAGGAGAACGAAGTAAAAAATAGAAAGAAAAACGAATTCGCTACTTCGACGCTCCGTCGGCAGTTTCACGAGCATTGCGCTGTTCAAGCGGGCAACGTATCCTCCGCAAGCTTCAATAAAAGTGGAAATGCAGTAGTGGGGACCGCGTGGCTGCAACACGGTAACAGAACACACACACACACACACACACACACACACACACACACACACGCACACGCACACGCACACGCACACGCACACGCACACGCACACGCACACACGCACACGCACACACACACACACACACACACACACACGCACACACACACACGCACGCACGCACGCACTCATATATATAGAGTAACCGATATTAGTAGGTGGTTTAGCTTCGTTCATTGCTCTAGCGAAATCTGAGCAAAATAACCATACTCAAAGTCAGAATCTATTACTTACATTATACTGCCGCTTAACTTAGGCTATATAATTTGTGCCTTATTGCTTAAAAAGCATATTTGTGACAGCAATATTATTTGTTAAATATAAGTTACTGCATATTTCACGGCTACAAATACACCGTCGGGTGGACTAGACGTCCTGCTGTCCTCACATACTGTTTTCTACTGCCGATTTTCTGCAAAACCTCAACCATGCTGCGTTTGTCCTCTTTGCACGGACGAAAACAGCAGGAATGCTTCATCTTCTACGCTACGTAAAGATCACGCTTTACTATTGCGCAGAGCTGGATTATCGACGAAGACGTGGTCCGGCCGCTAATGACAATTGACGGTCGCAAATCGGTGGCCCTGTCCATGAGTCTTATGGCCAGGAGCTGTCCAGAGAACACCATCATCAAGGCCGACACCATGAGCGAATGCAGCGACATGCCACTGGACTTGACACGAGTAAGTCACTGAGCCTGGTAATTCGATCCTCGTCATCTTGTAGCCCTTTAGAACATAAAGTAGCGTTCCTTGCGAAAAATCGATCGATTGAACCTCGTGCATCGGAAGCTGTCATTTGAAACAGTGGTCCATCGGAGATAATGAAACGAAAGATGACATGACAATGGAAGGAATGTTAAGCTCGATGAATTATTTTATAAGCATGCTGTTGTCAAAATGAATGTCGTGAACAGTGCCACTTAGGCTCAACGTTTTTGCTTTACCGGTGCTTTTTTTCTTGGCTACGTAGGTCGGAAAAAAATCAGGCAAGTTTGCACTCGGTCGTGCAAAGCTTAGGCGCAGCGAAGCTTACTGGCTACTACTGCTAGGTATGAACTTGGTTGCTGCTAGGTCTTAAATTGGTTTAACTTAACTACGCATGTAGGAAGGTATTCTCGAGCGATAATTTTCGGAGGTACCTTCCCTTTCGCGACATTTCGCGTGACTAGCGCTGGACGCGTGGGCGCCTACGAGCGACAGCGCTCCTGGCATGCCACAAACGCAGGCAGTCTAACCAAGTTTGGTACAGTGCCAAGAAAGCTGTCGCTTGCCGACGCCGAACGCGCTGGAGGCTAGTCACTCGATATTAATCGGCCATCTTCGCTGTGTCTTGAGGTGTGCGCGGCCTAGTGTGAGCTTTCGCCTTTTTTTCCTCCTGGCTCAGCGCGCCGCGGAGAGAAGAGAGGCAGGGGTCGAGAAGGCAGAGAGCTGGCGAGGAGGAGACTGCCTGCACGAGGTCTTATCCTCCTCCTCTTTTTTTTGGGTTGCCATGGCTACCATGGCTACGCACCACAAATTACCGATGGCTTTAACAGCTTCGCTGTTAAAAAACAACTGTCATATCAAACATGCGTATAGTTCGATAAGTGTGTGCATAAGCGCACAAGCCTAATGACATCGCATAATCCCATGGCGCATAAGCCCATGACATCCGGTCAGTGTGTTGTGCACTTTGTATGCTCTTCGTAAACTGTTAACATGTAGGCTCGCTAAAGTTCGGCGTCAGGAGTGAGCAAAATGTTCTTCCGCGAAAACTGTACAGCCTGTGTACTTCCTTCCGTCGGCGGAGGCATGACAGGTTCGCCGGGAGTATTCCTCGAGGTGGTAGCTAGATAATGGTTAACCCACACTTGCACAGTTAGCTCACTTAAATCCAGTGAAAGTATTCAGTGACGACTTAGTCCGTCAATCATTCTGATAGATATAATTCTGAGAAACAGCAGCGTACACGACTCCTCTGTGTTCCTTTAAAGAGTCCCTAACCATCCTCTCATAATAAAGAAAAACGATCGTGTGGTCCTGTTCTGCTTTTTTACGGTCCCTTCTTCACATATGCAGATCCCAGCATGGTAATGCATGTGACGTAAGAACTATAGACTCTGTTGTTTAGTCCATACACCGAGAAATCATGCAGTCCCGATCCTTCTCCTAGCACGCCTTTACCATGAAGTCAACGCCGATTCTTCGTTGTCGTCTCACTTGCCTGTCATGCGCACTCAACTAAGTTGTCCTCGTGTAGCGTGTTTTGCACTCAGTGTGCGACGGCAATCGTGAGGAGCCGAGACACGCGGAGTCCTGATAAGCGGAATTCGATGTAGTTCCAAGCAAACAAACATTTCGCAGAAAGGCGAAGCATTGATTGCGATAGAAAATTAGTAGACAATTATACGAAGTAAGGATAGTAGTTCTATCGGCCGTAAAACGAGTAAACATAGGCACACTAACTTAATGAACAAGCATCGTGTCACGCGGGCACAAGCAAACATGAACACATCTCACTCGATGACCGCGGAAACTCGCTGTCAGAACGCTGGAATGAGGCAGCGCGGCAGCAGAAGCGAGCAAACTGACCTTCGTGCTGCCTCTCGCATCAACGCGAACTAAACCTTGAAAACATAGCGCAAGGCGTACTCTGTCACCGTCACAGATGGCTTGCGAGATAGCGCGGCCCAGGTGCGCGTGGCCGTGCCTTATGCAGGAAGCGCCTAAGTAACCCCCCCCCCCCCCCCCCCTGCCTTGCGTGCGACGGAAGACGGCGTGCTTCCTCCCCGCTTTCCTCCCTTGCATGCGCGAGATAGAGCCACCATCACCAGATCACCCTCGCACGCTTTCACTCGCTCATACATCATACGGCGCACGGCGATGATTTTGTCGCCCGTGGACTTTATACAGAATCTCACGGCGACGGCACAAATGTACCTGTAGTGTCCATGTAATTGATATCGCAATAAAAGAACGCTAACGTGCAGTTCAGTACTAGCGTATTGTATCCACGTTTTCTAGAGCAGTATAATACAGAAAGGTTGCATAGGCGAGAGGGAAACAACTCGCTCTTCTTCAAGCTCGGAGTGGCATCGGCGTCCTCGACAAAGAAAGAATGAACAGAACTGTTTTGTTATTCTAGTAACTGTGCAAGATGCGTCGCCAGGCTTCTTTGCTCATAATGAGGGTCAGTTTTTAGGGCACCGAAAGCAACGACACGCTGGTATTTTCTCTCTCTGGTGTCCTTCCTTTGTTGTGCGCGCTGAAACCTTGCTTTTCAAATAGCTAGGCAGGATTGTTACCCTTTATAACGTAATGCCAGAAACGTCCCTCTTACGGAGAGCGAATACTATCTAAGACAGGAAAGCCCAAAAAGGTCCCAGTTTCACTCGAAAGGCGAAATATGGATTGCAACAGCAAATTAGTAGAGAGCTATACGGAGTAGCAATACTAGTTTTATCGGCTGCAGAAACTTGGACATATTCGCTTGCTAACTGAATTAACAAGCACGGTGTCAGCGCGCACAAGCAAATATGAATAGATCACACTCGATGACCGCAGACAACCACTGTCCAAACCCTGGCGTAAGCAAGCGTCGCCGCTGCAGCGAGCGAAGGTTCGTGTGGTCTACTGCTTCAAAGGAAACTGAGCGGCGAAATCACAGCGCATACAAATGTAAGATCCGTGTGGAGATCGCTTTCAAGATACGGTGCGCCCGACAGCCCGCAGCGGCGCACAGTACAAATACGAAGTTGTTGGCAGAGTAGAAGCTGCAACCCCTCCCTGCCGCGCTGCTTACCCGCTTTCCTCCTTTCGCTTGAGAGATCGAGTCGCCAGTTCGCATTGCGCCCGGTTGCAAGATGCGCATTTGATGCCGCAGCACAGCTACGCCTTCCCCTCCCTCACTCGCATCCCCCTACGGCCTTTCGCGCGACGGAAGAAGTCACGTTTGCTCTCCGCCGTGCGTTCGCTCTGCGTGAAAGCGCATCCCGCGCGCGCTTTTACTCGGCACCGATTTTATCGCCCTTGGACTTTATACGGAACCTCACGGCGACGACGACGGCGAAGCCGACGGCAGAAATCCTATTGGAGTGTCCATATAATTGCTATCGCAATAAAAAAAATGTTGCAGTGGCTTAGCTCGGCTATGCCAAGATATACGTAGCGTTAGCAAAGGTTCAGCTCATTATTCTTAGCTTTCCTGGTTGTCTCCTACGCTCAACCGCTAATTGCCAGGCAACTACTTCGGGATCCGATGAGTCAAGCTTCTCCGTTCTTCTGCGCTGTTGAGCAGCATTTGCTCTCTCCTTCTCCATGGCTATACCACACTGGCAAACGCCAGTCAGAAGCGCAGCGCAGCTGCTCCAGCGCAGTGTCAGACGGCGACTGCACAGCGAGCGCGCGGGCGCCAGTGCGTCTACCACGGCTACGACGTCACTCCTCTGGAATGCGCAGACCGGCGGCGGAGAGTCGCGCGCGGCGGCGGCGGAGTGCGCGAGAGGTGCCGGCTCCGGTGGCTCCGGTGCGCAAGCCGTGTGACATCACTGATCCTTGCGCATGCGCAGCACGGCTCTTGATGTGCCGCGCGAAACGGGCTTGGCTAGGCCAGTGTAGCTAACGCTACAATATGACCCGCCAATGACCAATCCACTACTGGGAAGGTGCTTGGTCAGCGAAGCTGTAGATATGTTGACCCTAACGCAGTGCAACCTGTCAAACACAATCCCTGGATGTGCGCCTATTAAGCACATTGCTCTCCAATGTTATATAGTATGAGCCAAACACATGGTTCAATGCAGTTTACAAAACCATAATAACGCGATAGCGTTAAGGGTCCTGCGTCGCATGAAATCAGGCGTCGGCGTCCGCCGCCAAGATAATTAATCCGAACCACCAAGACCCCGCAGACCTTCCGTGTGGCGCAGACGCGCTGGTGAACCAATTCAATTTCTCAAAGTAAAATGCGTCAGAAAAACCGTAAATATCGACTTAACCACAACCTACATGTATCTCAGCGTTTGTTGTGGTATGAATATACAAGAAAAACTAATTCTGTTCCGCGGAAACTCAAACTCAAACGCCTCTTCCAGCATTTCTACCATTCATACAGCGGCGCGACTCGTTCGGTGGTCCTTGAAAAAAAAAAACACAATCCAGATGGCGGTTGCCTCCTCGACAGCGGCGCGGTGAGGCGAAGGCGCAGAAAAAAAAAGCGGCAGTTGCCGGGAAGCCTAACAAACAGTTGGGGATCTTTGAATGCTATCGCGTTCCTTTCTTAAAGGCGAAGCATAAGCGTCCTCCAAATTTTTATTACTTTTAAATGACTGCTATAACTGCTGTGGGGAAGCTACGATACGCACCTTGCCGTTTTCCGTCCTTATTTTAGATGTTTTTGGCCAACGTTAAATCTATGCATGACCCGTGTACGCTAGTTGGTTGACTTGGATCGTTAAAGTAACCGAGGCAAAACACTGCTACGAACTGGGTGAACCACTGCTTGGTTTCGGCTTTACGATATCTACGTTAATGTCTCCGACAACGACCACCGGCGAAGGATTGGCGGCAGCGTACACTACGTTGATGAAGGCGGAATTTCGCGCGCCTCGTCATCAATCATGTGGTTTGGCGGCTCTTTTTTTGTGAGTTTCGTACCGAAACGAAAGCTGTGGTGTATTTTCGCTTCACGCCTCTGTTTTAAGGGTGTATGAGCCATTGCTCCTGGCCCTTCAGTGCTGCGGGGATCGGCACACCTGGGTTTTCTGTCGACATGACGGACGCAAAACATCACGGGATCCTAGCGATAAACAGCTTCGCTGTCAAAAGGAGACGGGCTTGAATTACCAGCTCTAGATCCTAGTGACGTCATCATTTGTGCAGCGCTTATTCGGGACAGTTCGATAATGTATTAAAATCTACAATAGGGAAACCTGAGAATATCTGATCACTAAACATGCTTCCTACATTCACATATACTTTGGAGTTCGTCATGTGCTAAATAACATACTGACTTGCGGTGTGGTTCGAAGTGTAAAAATTGGAACTTCGACATTACTCTTCTCTAATAACGAACATTATTCATCCAGTAAAATGCATATTGAGCCTGCAAAAAGTACTTTGTCATACTAAGCTATGTTACCCTTACACACTACAGTGTGCCTATAAAATAACGAATTCAGACAGGTTAAAGCTTACTCTACCTTCTTCACAGATCTGCATGATATACCCGGCCTTTCTTCAAGCCAACCACTGGTCAGTAATGACACGGCGCTACAATGGCGCACGTGATGATGGACTCACAAGAGACATGTTTTTCGAGACCAGCGATACATTTTCAACTAAGGTTGGTGGAATACTTGCTCTCATCTAGTGCGCAATGATTAGGAAAAAAATGCTTGAAATCTCCAAGCCGTGCAAGCATCAGCCTGAATCTCAGCTTAGAAGAAAAAAATTCGCTGAGGTTTAACTCTTGTAAACCTATATAGTTATCACGAGCGAAAGATCTGCTTGCCTTGGTATTGCAAAGACTATGCACACACTGTTTCATTATTGCACGCTTCTGCGCTTCGGAAGCTTCTTTATAACGAGCTAACCTCTGGCCTGCCTCATAAGGGCTCATAAGGGCTCATAACCTCATAAGGGCTCCGTAATTTTCTTCTATCTGTGGCGGAATTCCAAGGATATCGCAACGATGTTTAGCTATGAGTGTGTCTAACGGTGCAAGGAACCTGCGGATACAACTTTTCTGGAAATCGGGTCATCAGGAAGAATTCTACAGCCGATTTTCTGGATCGAGCGGAACAGCAGGAGTGCCATCGGCGAGCGGCGGCGGCCACGTTAGCAGGTGAGGCCGCGCGCCACGAGGAGCTTGAAAGCCCGCACCAGCTGCGCTCGAAGAGCCAGCTCCCACGACAGAGCAGCAAAACAACGCAAGGCACATCATGAGCATGGAGGTGGTGGTAGAAGGCGAAATCATTTCGCCTGAAGATTTTAAGGCTGATGCTGGATGGATGGAAAGCCACCGTCAAAGAAGAGCCAAGATTCTGGAGGACCTCAACGTCGAGGCTAGAAAAGACAACAAGAACAGGAACCAGGACGCAGAACAGAGGGAAGCCGCACGCGGTCGGCCACGCCATCGCAAGCAACCACAAGCACCGCGGCTGCCAGAATTACCAAAAGACGACATCAAAATTATTTTACGACCCAAGGAAGGACTGAACGTCTCCAAAACAAGTCACGTATCTCTAAGGGACAGCATCCTGAACGCAGCCGGGATTCACGTCAACGACGCCATCATAGACACGCTACGCACCAACAACTTCAAGAACATAATAATTATCAGCACGCCAGACATGGCACGCGCTAAAAGATATAACGGCATAAAAGCAATCGTCATCCAAGGAAAGAGGTACGAAATAATGGCATACGCAACGTCACATGAAGACACTGCGAAAGGAGTGATACATAACATCCCAGAAGCAGAAAGCGAAGAAGACATCACCAAGAGCCTGGTAAATATACGGAACCCGACAATATTGCAAGCACGAAGAATGGGCAAGACCACATCCGTAGTAATAGTCTTCAAAGATGAAGAAGTCCCGTACTTCGTCTATTACAGGGGTACCGAATACAGGTGCTACCTGCACAAAAAGAAAAACGACATCTGCGGAGCATGTGGCAGACTTGGTCACAGATCTGACGTCTGCCCGGCGCCGGAAAACAAAATATGCACGGACTGTGGATACAAGAATCCGCCGGAGAGCCATAGCTGTGATCCCAAGTGCGCCCTATGTAGTAAGGACCACCGTACAGGAGACAAGGGATGCAGCCAGCGCTACCAGGTCCCATTTCTCTTGAAGAAACGGCAACTCGAGAAGAAGAAAGCACAAGAACGCCTCGCCGAGGGAAAATTCAACAATCCAGGCATATTAAAAACAGTAAGGGAACGATCGGAATCCTTCCCCCGCCTACCCATTTCGGACAGCGCGCAAAAAGCACAAAACGACAGCAACAAGAAAACGACCACCGACCTCAAAGGGCCGAGCTGCGACGGAACCCCTGCCAGCACACGGGCGTCGAGATCACCGTGGAGACAGCAGTCCAGGTCCAGATCCGGGTCAATATCCAGGTCAAGATCCAGGTCCAAGTCCCAATCAAGGAACGGGACAACCGAGGCGCCTCAAGGAGAAGACCAACCAAATAAGGTGAGCTGGGCAAACACGGTCTCCCAGAGCTCCACACAGCATACGCAAAACGATGCACTAGCCGAGGTACAAGCAGAATTGGGCAAACTTAAAAAGCTTTTACATCTTTCGTTAGAAGAAAACAAATTACTTAAGGAAGAGATCACCAAGCTTAGAAACAAGAAGCAGATAGATGACAACAATAAGATGGATACCACACAGATTCAAGAAAGTCAAGAGAAGAGGCCTGTAGCTAACGCTAACCAAGATTCCGCATCCCCTCCCATGAAAAGGAGGGCTACTGCCGAAATAACACAGAAAGAACAAGTAGTAGCCAAGCCGCCACAACCACAGTACATAGACGAAAAGTTTCTTGATGAAAAGTTACAATTGCTTAGTGAGGAGACGGATCGCAAACTAGAAATTCTTAGTAGCTCCATTAGTGAAGGGATAAATGCAAGCATAGAAAGAATGATGGCCAAATACATGGGAAATATTAATGCCAGACTTGCTGTATTAGAAAATGCTACGCATACGGAAGGCATGGGGGGACAAGTCGGTCCCATTAAGACCCAAAAACCGTACTCTAGGCCAACCGCAGCTGACGTAAACAGGGCTACAAAGGATAGCCAATAACGTCACCATGGCTACTAATAACACTTATACAATATGGCAATGGAACTGTCGCGGGTTTCGTAGGAAACGAGGAAACCTGCAACAGTTTGTAGATAATAAAGTTATGGGGCCAGTGCCTGACGCAATCTGCCTGCAAGAAACCGGATGCACTGCCAAATTATCGGGATATAAAACATTCTGTCAAGGAGACCTGGCCAAAATGGATGGAAGTAACAACAAGCCTGTGGTTGCGACACTGGTCCGACGCAATCTGCCGGTCATCCGACATGATATAGGCACAGAATACATCGACCACGTTTTCGTTGAAATTATATCGGCAAAAAACAGAAACAAGAACAGTCTCTTCGTACTAAACGTATACAGCAATCCTAAGAAAAAACATAGCTTCGCGAATCTTTTCCGAAAGGCGCTAGATATAGCAAAAAAGCACACTTTAATAATAACAGGAGATTTCAATGCGCGCCACCCCGCCTGGGGCTACAAGTTGGAAACGGTGAAGGGAAGACGTCTATGGCAGGACGTTCAGCGAGAGGGTCTTACTCTGATTACCGACACAGCACATCCCACCAGGCTGGGGAACAGCGTGTGTACGGACACAACGCCAGATTTGACATTTGTAAAAAATGCTAAAGCTGATGCGGGATGGCTAAATCTACAGGAAAACCTAGGAAGTGACCACTACATAGTGGCCACCACACTAGTTGCAGGAACAACCAAGCCCAGAGAAGGCAACCAAATAAGAATCACCGAATGGGATGAATTCAGGAAAATAAGAACGGCTGAACGCGAATCCGAAGAAAACAGCAGCAACCCAAAGGACATTGAAGACATTGAATCCTGGGTTGAACAGCTGCACAAATGTGTCGACCAGGCAACTAAGACCATACCAGAGGAAGCAGAGATAAAGCAAGCCGACGCGAAGCTCCTACACATGTGGGAAGCGAAACAAGGCCTGCAAAGACGATTGAGCAAACAAAAGCTAAATCGTAACCTACGAAGACGCATTGCAAGGCTAAATCAGGACATAGAAAATTACGCGCACCAACTAACCAGACAAAACTGGTACAGCACGTGCGAAGAAATGGATTTACAGATTGGTCTCGCCAAAACATGGAATGTTCTTAGACATCTAATTGATCCAGATAAGAGCAAGACGACGCAAAAGCACAATCTAAGCAAGATAATCCATAATTACCCTGGTACGGACAAGGAGTTAATTAAAGAAATCCAAGACAAATACATAGGATCCAATCCCAAAGAAAATCTAAAGGCATACGCAGGGGCATATAACGAAGCACTCGATCGTCCTTTTACCGTGGCAGAGGTACGAGGGGCTATTCATAATCTCCGCACAAAATCTGCTCCGGGCCTAGACGGAGTTACCAACAAGATGCTTCGTAACCTGGACGATCAGTCTATTGAAGCTCTCACAAAATACATGACCATCTGCTGGGAAAGAGGCAAAATTCCGAAACAGTGGAAAACAGCAAAAATCGTAATGATCCCGAAGCCAGGCAAAAAACTACAGCTTGACAACCTCAGACCAATCTCGCTGACCTCGTGCATTGGGAAATTGATGGAACACGTGGTCCTCGACAGATTAAACAGATACATGGAAAACAGAGAAGCCTTTCCACACACAATGGTGGGCTTCCGCCCGAAATTATCGACGCAAGACATAATGCTGAGAATTAAGCACCAAATAATAGACGGAAACGGCTGCTCCCGGATGGATACCAGGGCCATACTGGGACTAGACCTAACCAAGGCCTTTGACAATGTGAAACATGAAGCAATATTGGAAAACCTAGAAAAATTAGGAGTTGGGCGTAAGACGTACGAATACATCAAAGACTTTCTATCTGACAGAAGAGCAATTTAACAATAGGAGGAGTGGCGTCGGACGAACTAGAGATGGGAAGCAGAGGTACGCCGCAAGGCTCTGTCCTCTCGCCTTTTCTCTTCAATGTCGCCATGATAGGCCTCCCAGAAATACTTAATAACATTGAAGATCTAAATCATAGCCTATACGCCGATGATATTACGCTATGGATAGCGGGAGGCAGTGATGGTCATATTCAGGACACACTGCAAAAGGCGATTGATGCGGTAGAAGCATACGTTGGGTCGAGAGGTCTGGGATGCTCCCCGCAGAAATCCGAGCTCCTGCTATACCAGCCAACGTCAAGAGGGAAAAAGAAAACCGAAGTCCCCAATATACAGCTCTTCGCAAACCAAGGACAACCCATACCACTGGTTACAAGTATAAAGATCCTCGGTATGCGGATTCAGAACAACGGCTACAATATTGAAACCATCAGACAGTTAGAAAGCAATACATATCAGACAACGCGTCTTATTTCACGCATAGCAAACAAACATCACGGTATGAAAGAAAATAGCTTGATCAGACTAATCCAAACCTTTGTTCTCAGCCGGATCGTCTACGTAGCGCCATTCTTAGACCTTAAAACTGAAGAAAAGAAAAGAATCAACGTCATGATCAGGAAAACCTACAAGCAAGCTCTGGGGATCCCGGTCTCCACTTCGAATGAACGTTTTGAAGCGCTGGGGCTCCATAACACCATAGAAGAATTGATAGAAGCTCACAGAACTGCCCAGATGGAGAGGCTCTCCAAAAGTCGAACTGGAAGACATATTCTGGAATCACTGAACATCAACTATGAACCCAGAACTGACATCAAAACAGATATACCTGCGGACATTAGGAGACACCTATATATACCCCCGTTACCCAAACACATGCATCCTTCGCACAACGAAGAACGAAGAAAAGAAAGAGCCAAAGCATTAGGAAGCAGGTTTGGTAATTCTAAAAATGTGCTCTATGTAGACGCAGCCGACTACGAACATCAAGATGCCATGGCAGTGGCAGTAGTCAATAATCGAGGACATGCAATTGCGTCAGCCACAATCCTAACAACAACGCCAGAGGTAGGCGAAGAGGTCGCCATTGCACTAGCAATGACATCTTCTCCCAAATATAAAATTGTAATAAGTGATTCCAAGACCGCCATATTAAATTACGCTAAAGGACGCATCTCGCCAAAGGCGCAAAAAATCCTCCAGGCTGGTTTCCACGGAGACCGAGCAAGGGGAATACAAATCATCTGGGCACCAGCCCACTCTGGCCTGCCAGGCAACGTGAATGCGCATGACGCGGCTCGAGGTTTCGCAGACCGAGACGACGTCACCAACACCAACACGGACGCATTCGCAATCCGCCGGTCGGGCAGAGATAGGCTGGTTTCCTTTAGGGAAATCATTGATCATTACAGACTAGCCAGGGCTAGATATCCGGCAGCACATTGTTCATTAAACAAGTGGCAATCAGTGGCTTGGCGGCTAATACAAACAAACACTTTTCCCAACCCCATTGCCTTCAGTCACTATCACCCAGATGTATACACAGACATATGTAAGCATTGTAACAACCGAGCAGATCTTCAACACATAATCTGGGCATGCCCAAAGAAACAATATAACAATAACTGTTCAAAACCACAACAACCCAGTTTAATAATAAGAAATAAGGAGCAATGGGAGGCCGTGTTGCTCAGCTCGGACCCAGATGTTCAAGCGAGAGTAGTCCAAATGGCTGAAGACGCCGCCGCGGCTCAGGGGCTGCCGGCCGCCGTCTAAAGGGGGGACGGGGGAGGCTTCTAGCCATTACCCCCTCCTCTAACCACATTTTGGACAAAATAAAGTTATTTCTCTCTCTCTCTCTCTGGCCTGCCTTTGCTACGGAGTTTCCGCAGCCAACTTTGCCTTTGCTTGAGATTTCACAGCCTGCCGTCTAGCTTATCTTACTGGATGATTGGATTCAGCCTGGCAGCTTGCACTGAAGCGCATGCACAGACAGCCCAGCCGGCGCGCCACCATGGCGAGACTGAGGGTGTGTTCCAATACTCGCCTTAGACGGCTAAATAGACAGCTAAGTGGACGGCGGCCATCTTAAGTCTCGTTCCAATTCTCACGAAGATGTGAAAGTAGACAGCATCGCGAAGACAGCATCGAAGTCAAGAACGATGCAGGCTACTTTACTGTCTAAAGAAGATAGCGACTGAGCAGGACGCTTAGAAACTCGACGGGAAGGTTGTCTGCACACACCAAAACGTAGACACGCTTTTCTATACCCTTAATGTAAGTCACATAATGTTTTTCATAGGTTCGCAGGCAAAAATACTTAAAATACAGAACTATTATGTGCTTTTCTCAACTTTGTTTTTGTCGCCGCGAGGTGGAGTCACGTCGCAGAATAGTCTTCCAGACGGCTCGAAACGCGCTCCATTACTTGTCCTCGAAGCTGTCTTGGGTGTCTTAGTAGATGTCAAAGTAGACTGTCTACGATGATGGAAAGAATTGGAACACAGCCTGAGGGACCAAGCGCCGGCGAAGCAGCCGTTAAAGCCTCGCCTAGTCACGTGGTAAAGCAGCTGCGAGGCTCCAAGCGTGCGCAGCTGCGACGCCTCTCCATAGCGGATCACGTGACGTGACGTCACACCTGCCACACTTGAGCTCCGGCGGCTCAAGGTCATTTCAACCTTGCGACGCATGGCGTAGTAGAGCTTTCGCTCTAAAATCATCCTGACCATATTTGTATCACGCACGCTTAATAGCTCTGGCTCGCCTGCCTTATCAGAGGAAACCAGAAGCAATCTGTAGTAGAATTGTTTTAGAACTTTATTGTTCAAATTATATCTTACGAACTAAAATAAACAAATAAGTTTTTATCCAACGCAATCAAATACTGAGGCTGTCCAAGTGCTTTGGACATATCCTGTGAGGTAAAGCTGTAGGTTCAAATTATTAGAAGCCTTTAAAAGAGCAATGCTTGCTATTGTCTTCATTTGAAAACAGTCTGTCACGGAGCTATGTTGCTTTGTGTGCAGGTTATTTTGATAAATAAAAGATACGATGTTAAATGTCATCGGAAAAGACGAAGTTGCCTGTAATCCGCACAAAAACAAACTATATTCAGAACACAAGACATCACAATACAGCGAAGGAATAAAGCTAATGTTCATTAGTGCACCAAGTTGGGCTAGTTGGTTGAAGTTCATATTGGAAAGATTTTAACTGCGTTAAAAACAGGGACAAAGGAGGACGAAAAAGACGTGTTGGCGCACGTGTTGTCTTTTTCGTCCTCCTTTTCCCCTGTTTTAGCGCTGTTAAAATCTTGCTAATGTTCATGCAAATGTTCAAAAAACACAAAGGGACTCCTTCACCTGCGAAGTGGTCGAAGCTTTCAGTCAAGGTGATGAGAGCGGGACGTGCAGATGTGCGCGTGTTGCGGAGTTGGCAGAAAAGGAAGAAAGATTAAGGAGATGTATACAAACATGTTAGAATGAAAAACATGTGTAGCATACCTGATTAAAACAAGCATGCTAGAAGAATATTTGTCACCGCCCTGTTTCAAAGGGGATCCCAATAAATCATCATCAGCAGCCCATCATCAGGTCAACACTGCGTGGAAACTGGCGTGGAAGCTGGCAGTGGCCGGATTCCCTGTCGACGTTCACCGGCCCGAACTTGGCTGAAGTATTAGAGACGCCGTCCAAGCCTAGGCTATATACCCTTACGGCGTTCGCCAGAGACAGGCTTTGGGAGGGACTTGATGAGGTGCCTGCGTGCAGGTGGCAGCCTGTTACGACTGCAGCTTAGGAGCTCGAGTGGCGGCTACTCCTGCGCACAGGACGCCATCTTCCATCTTCCGCCGCGTTTTCCTCGCTCGCTGCGTTGTCCCCGTATCCCTCTGTTATAGTTTTTTTGTTACGCTCAACCGAGGAGATTGCTGATTGGCTCAGTTTCACATGTATTCTGATTGACGCAGCTGCGCGTCATTTTGATCCTCGACGGATTTTAGTTGGAGCGCTCCCGCCGCCGTTTAATACCTGCCAACATTCCCCAATTTGTCCTAAAGTTTACGAGTTCGGACTCGTTTTACGATATTACAAATGTGGCCTCATATTTTATGAAAACTAACGTCTGTTAGCGTATTTGCTCGTCGGTCTCCGAAACTGCCCTTGGAATTCTTCTGATGGAGAAATAACGCAAGAGAAGCACTTGCTTCGAGTAAATTTATAGATATAAGTTCCTGAAAGAGGCGAAATTGGCCACAGCATAGTCGCTCATGAATGTACTGTGATCAAAAACCAATATTGTACATGCAAATTATTTTACTAGTGCTACTTGCCAAAATTTACAGAGGGAAGATTGTGGCTGCCTGTGGGTAAGGTCTAAAGGTAAATCATCGTTACTGAAGCACATCGGTACTCCTGAAAAGGCGCGTGTTCAAGGCAAGCTTAAACTAAATCTTACATTCCCCTCACAGGACAAGAAACATCATCAGCCTATATTTATGTACACTAAAGGACGAAGGCCTCTCCATATCTCAGATTACCCCTGTCTTGCACTAGCTGATTCCGATTTGCGCCTGCAAATTTCCTAGCTTCTAGTTTCTGCCGTCCTCGACTGCGCTTCTCCTCTCTTGGTATCCATTCGGTAACTCTAATGGTCCACCGGTTATCTATCCTGCGCATTACATAGCCTGCCCAGCTCCATTTTTCCTCTTAATGTCAACTGGAATATCGGATATCTCCGTTTGCTGTCTCACAATACATATGTGCACACAATTATGTAGACACTTTGCTGGTGCCATTGTCAGATGGGAAAAGCACTTGGCACCCGTGGGCGATGCGCCCCAGACCTTACAGGTACTGAACAACACAACATTATTCGGTACGTTGATCCCGGCACCTCCCATTACACGGGTTGATTGGATACGGAAGTTTGGTTCAGGCCAACTGTCCTTCCCGCACAAGGAGGACGCTTCGAAGCAGCACGAAGTTAGTTTCCGCGCTCAACACGAAAACAGCCATGTCGGTCATCAGAACAACGAGCCCGACATAACCTGGGATTGCCTTAGCACAAACGAGGTCTAGGCAATTAACCATGGAGACCACAAAAGCCATCCCTGCGGCGACATGACCACTGTCGCATGCGCCGTAACCTATTCTGTCTCTGGGTTTCCCAAAAACAAACGAAAACACATTCATCGACTGGCAGACACGGCGATATCGAGCGTCCTTAAATGCACGAATTACAGCTTGATGCAGAGCTGTCCTCCTTACTCACTTATAATCACAGCAAGGCGGGCGCACACTTCGAGAAACTTCTCACCTTAGTGGTGCCAGTTCCGGGTTAGATGGAACCGGACCGCCTTCCGTAATTTTGCGAGCAATTCCCCCGAAAACTACCCTAATCACAGTGCGCTAACCAAACCTCATACGAACACTCAACAAGAAGAAATCCACAAACGAACCACGACTACGTTATCCGACCGTACAAATCTCATAGTGATACGTTTTACTACACAACCCCCCGGATGTGATTGAAATGATGTATCTACTACGAAGCCCTATTCTTTGACTGAAAAATGTCGGTGAAGCTGAACATGCTGCGCGCGGGAAGTTTTACGAATTTTCGATTTCATTTTGATGTGCCGATTTCATGTGCTGGTACGACTGTCAATTGACGGCCGACAGTATTACGACAGCATCCATACAGGTTCTTTTTGAATTGTACAGTAGCTTGTTTGACGCTTCGTGCGTTTAAGGTTATATTATATATTTATTCTAAACCTGTATACAACCATGCATATTTCTTCAAACAAACAGCTGGAGAAGACGCTAAGAACTACACAACGAGCGATGGAATGAAATATGATAGATGGATTTTTAGGAGACGGGAAGGCTATGGCATGCCTTAGAAAACAAATTGGTGTAGCCAGCATCCTGGCTAAGATTAGGAGAGGGAAATTGAGTTAGGCAGGTCATGTGTAGACCCGTCGGTTTGTATTAACAAACAAAAATAAGAAAAATAACTACAGCCCACATCAGTTACTTCTTCGGCTTTGTACACACATTACATCGACAACAGCAGGTTCGGACAGTCGAGACCGTCATCTCTCGAACAATAACTTCATTACGATCCAAAGAGAACATCGACTGCTGGGCACACAGAACTCTGCAGAATCTGTCAACTTGCAGTATTGCGTGCTAGCAGAGTGGTTAGCGCATCCGGCTCGTAGTCTGTACATTACCCAGGGGTGCACGAGTTTGACTACTATGTAGGGAGGAGGGGGCTAACTTTTCTTCGTCTTCACTTCACCGTATGGCGAAAGTGAGGATGAGTATGATGTGGTGATCCCGACGATTTGAAGACGATAGTGTCAGTGCAACGGAAAGGAATGACGGACTGAAATGTTCACATTATGCACGCACACACATGCACCAGGGTTCATCGTTAGGTCAGTCACAGAGGGTCCGATAAGTTGGTGGACCTCGTAGGAATACACGGACATAAAGGGAGGCTTGCGAACACGCACAGAAACTACGCATGTATCAGTAGGTCTCCATTTGTGTACACGTCTTCGGGTCTTCTTTACGGCTGGAAATGTCCGAGTCGACTTTCTGGCCAAGCGGCGAAGCCGCCTAAATGTGCTTGCCTGAGGAACACCAACGTTAAAGTTGCTGTTAACAATATTGCCGAGGTCTGCGGCCTATGGGGCCGTGAGTCATAGTGTTCTGTGTACTTTTTTTCCCTTGCGGTATTTCACTACGTAGACAAGAAGGCGCGCGTTAGGGGTCCCATTTACAGAACAGCGTATTATACATGTGCTGTTCTCACGCAATTTCTAACGCCCGCGGTCGCTCACTTCCCTTTTCGTTGCAGGCTTATATGATGGCGAAACAAATAAAGCGGAGCGGCGCCGACCCGTTCACATTTATCCTGGAGAGGTATGACCTGGAGCCTCAAGAAGAGATCTACTATGAGCATCCAGAGGGAGACAGGAACGTCCTTTGCGAGGCCAAGACGTTTGGCTTCACGAACAAGACGAAAGCGAAGCTCATGACATTGTGATATAGTGACCAACAAGTATCCGGCGCATACCCCAGCACTTGATTTCAACCATTGACCCTTGTATCGGCGAGCATCTGCTCGAGCATTTGTAGCATTATTACGCCCGTGTTTGTGCTTCAGCCTGTGTAATTGTTCTCTTCATATTGTCCCAGCAGCTCCACCAAAATGTCACTGGTATAAACTATTTACTAGATGTATTTACAGGAGATAGACAGGCAGCAGCTGAGAAGACAGAGAGGCTGTTGCCACTTCGTCCTCTTCTACGTCGTCGACATTGTCTGCTTTCCTCACCATAACAATATGTTGGCTGTGAATGTCGAAGTAAATACCTGTAAAATCACACTGTGTGTCTTGGCTGCTTGTTTTTGAGCAAAAAATTCATGAGTCATTCCAATCTGTGAAGATGGATTACCAGTGAAGCTGTTTAGCACACGGCACAGAGGTGACAAAGAATTTTGAACAAATGTACGAACATATTTATTGTCCTGATCGGTTATCATCGTGACGATAGATACGTACACACATTCTGGTATAACCTCCGTTATTAAATGCGCCCCTCACGTAAGACACTGAATGGCTCATACCTCCTTCAACAATGGCTCATATCCCGTAAATAAAATAAAAAGTTTCAAATAAAAATTTTAATGCGGCTTCCCCATTACGACAGCAGATGAGAAGGAAAATTCTACCTTTGAATGATGAACGGCAACAGAGCCAGCTCTGGAAGAAGACGATGAACGCGCGCGCAGTGTTACAAGTGCGTCGCGCGGTTGCGCGCGCCAACGAGCCAGCTGTGGAAGAAGACGACGACGCTGGAGTCGTTGCTGACGATGATAGTTTTTATTGACGGACAAGATAAAGGCACGGGACCCTAGCCAAAGCCTGCTTCACTCTAAAACATTTTGCAGCTATATACCGAAGCTCCATTGTTGCTCAAAGTTTGCATAAGGATGGCATTTTCACCCTGATTGTTCAATGTAACACTTCGCATTGTTACTTGCCTAATTTGTCAAGAAATAACTGCGAATTCGTGTTTGTGTGCACCACTCAGAGATACCCTAGCGAATCTTGAAGGCTCCTTTCTGGCGTATTACAGATGTCCGAAAATGTATTAAGCAGTGCTTGTTAATATGGTTACATAATATCGAGCTTGTCTATAAAATAATAATAATAAAACTGAACAAAATGTCCTCGTATGACGTACTGTTCAGCAATACTAATATTTATACCTCGAGAACCATACTTCTTATGCACACACACATGGTTCATGAGCCAATCACATGAAGAATGCTTCGATATAAGCAGACTTCCACTGGGGTTGAGTCTGCCTGTATGTTTCTTGAAAAAACCTGCAAATATTTGCAGAAAGATTTGTATGTATTACTAATGGGTCCAACACGCGCCTGACATGTCACTTCTGTCGCCTGCAATAAGGCGGAGGATGGCCTTCGAGATTTGGTACCAATAACTGCTCGTGGGTGCACTAGCGAGGCACAGATGAAGACAAATTCGCAGTTTCTGCTTGGCAAACTAGGCAAGTAACAACGTGATGTGCTTCGGTGAAAAATCCAGACTACAAAAGGTGACCTTTCTGTAAAAGTTTTGTCCGATTGTCCGAACAAAGCTGCGGTAAGTGCGAAAGCTTAATGACTGATCAAAGCTTCACCGCAATGCAGATGTGAATTGTTTTGAGATCATTTAGCATGCGAACTTAAATATAACACCAGCCAACGGAAGCCGCAGGATTTACTAGGATAAGGTGGAGGGTGCAGGACCTCGGGTGCGGTCCGTGGATTGTGGCTGCCAAAACGTGTTGAGGTGTGTTCGCGTACAAGACCGGCTGTCCCAGATTCTCACCTTTCTCAACAA
This sequence comes from Dermacentor silvarum, assembly GCF_013339745.2. Classification (NCBI taxonomy): domain Eukaryota; kingdom Metazoa; phylum Arthropoda; class Arachnida; order Ixodida; family Ixodidae; genus Dermacentor; species Dermacentor silvarum. The sequence continues at coordinate 91,584,766 of NC_051155.1, forward strand.
TACACCATTTACGCTTTACTACAACGCACGACGGTAACGCGGCGAAGCTGTATAAGCCGCTTGCCGCCGTGCCTCCTTCGTTAAGCTCTTGTAGTTGTTGGCTATCCAACATTTCACCGGGTATACAGCAATTTCGCGTGCCACCTGTCTTCTTTTGCTGCGGCATGATTAAGGCAGTAAATTACTCGTAAAATACTTGCCGACGGTTCCGCAGTATGCACAACAGCAGCTCAAAACCAACAACCACGTAAAATATACGAAACATTTGAAAGAAACGAAAAATTTTGCAGAACCTATGATGCCTTCACATTCGCCTTGCCGGCAGCTGCCCGGTGCACCCTTTCGCCAAACGACACCATCAGGGGAAAGCGCGGTGCTTCCGAAAGCGCAGTGTTTCTGAAAAAGTCCATTTAACCGATGCTGAGCGGAATCGCACCCGCGTCAGGTGGATTCCTCAAGGACAGCACCCCGTCGCATTAGCAGGATGCGACACAAATGCACTGTGTATGCGCCGCTTTTCAATGAACGCCCTTTACGCGAACGCTTTAGCGAGTTGTGCCACGAATCCAATGGTTATCTGCCACTCTTCAATGTACCAAAAGTGGCAGTGAGTATGTGTCACTGATTGTGCGGCAAGGGTGGGGTGGGAACAATTATCACCGCTTTTAGACGTTTATAAACTGCGCGAAAAAACGAGGACACAAGGAGGAAACACACACGACACCACGAGCGCAGTACCTGTCGACATCGAGCACCTGTTCTACTCAATCTCGCATGACGGTTTGTTCGCCACCATCAGGCAACAAATTCAAGAGACTGGAGAAGTAGCCTTTCAGAGCACGGCAAGGGTGAGCACGGAGCTTTTCCTTGAACTGTTAAGCTTTTATTTGAGTTCCACGGCCATCGAGTTTGATGGAAAATACTATGTGCAGAAGGCTGGTATTTGTATTGGTCCTGCAGTTGCACCCGTTATTTGCGATATCTATCTGTCGGTGTGCGATCAACGAGTTCAGCAACTAATTTCCGGGGAACATGTCGTGCGTATTTTCCGTTATGTCGAAAAAAAGTGCACTCATGGTGTCGTGTGTTTCTTTCTTGTGTCCTCGTTTTTTTCGTGCAGTTTATAAAAGTCTAAAAGCTATGAACCAACTAGCCCGCCAGAACGTCCTACTAAATTGTCTCCAATCATAGGCACCGCCGCGCCGAGCTTCTCGTCTCGGATGCCACGCGTGGACTTCTCGGCAGTGCCACTAGATGGCGCAGCTTGTCCTGAAACACGCGCGAGGGACGAGTCGGGTTGCCACATGACGCATTTCTCAGCGTTCGCCCGCATCGGCGCTCCATGCATTTCGCAGGAAAATCCCTCCGCAGTACATGCCTCATAAATCATTTGGACGGTGGCTATACGTTGTTTCTCTATACTGATTCAATGGGAAACGGACTACCGTCGACAGTCATAGTGAGATGCGTTCTGCCACAATCTTCAAGCAAATCTTGCATTGCCTCACAAGTGGGTGGAGGTGGTGTCATGCTAAAACCCGGCTGCTCCCACAGTTAGAGCCGGTGCGGAGAACGCTGATCACGTGACACGTGCGCCTGATCAAGGTCGTTCAGTCTGTGGCGGGGGGGGGAGAAAGGGAACGAAAGGGGATTGAAGCACTCCGCCGGGCTTCCCTCGCCTCAAATAAGTTTTGGCGGCCGGATGGGAAGGCTCCGCGGGGTGCATTCCGCCGAGGAGCAGGCTGCGTTTGAGCAACGGCGCCGCGATCTCGCTCGGGAAAAGGCTAGTCGTCGACGAGCCGGTTATAGTGTGATGCTTCCGAAGCCCCAGCGACACGTCAGCGAAGAGCCGCGGAGCCCGAGTTGCGGGAGCGCGATGCTGTTTAAGCCAAACGAAGTGGAACGCCTGCGACAGCGTCGTCTTGCCACAAGCTTCGCTTCCCTCATTTTCTCGACAGGGGAAGGGCTGGTGATTTTTTATTAAGAATAAAAGAGCCATCGTGAATGGACGCTCTTCTAAAGTTGTAAGCGACCTCGCACTGTATTTATTTGTTACGAGCATTCTTTTTTTGTCCACTCGTCAAAAAGTAGCAAGGTGTCTTCCCAAGGCAGTGGTTAGTCCCAGAAGCTACACTTGTTGCTTGGGTTCATCTTGCTATCGTTGGCACATTTGAAGGCAGCTGAGAACTCGAACGAGTTCATCAGAGGAACGTTCACCCTGCACGTATAAAAATGAAAGCAATATCGCCAGTTTTCGATATAAAATATAGAACATTCGCTATTTTGCGCCATTTATTTCACTGCATTAAACCATTATCCTAATTTTAAAGTCATAACAGGGCAGATAGCAAGGAAAGAAGACTACAGTTTTCTACACAGAGTGTTAAATTATACGGTTCACTCAAATCTAGCCGTTACTGTAACTGCCGATATCGTCCGCAATGCCACATCTTACTTTTCGTGTACATCCTCTTTGACTTAGCGCCTAAGTTATTTTTAAATTTGTAGGCATACTGACAAAGCAGTCGCTCCTTCTAAGACAGAGCGATCTGTGGCAATCGCAGCAGAAAGTAATATATAGGGGCTAGATAAGGGTCCCAGCAATTAATAAACAAGTTATTGCAGGTTTCCAAATACCATACGCTGTATTTTTCGTACGATTTGCTCTGCTCATGTGACTCATATGCACGTCACTCACCTCTCTTCTGCGTTCATCATCGACGCGGTAGAACCCTGAGCGGACATTTCACAGTGGCTCTGCAAGTGTGAGAGAAACAGTATCAAGTTGTAATAACGGAATACCCAGATTAAGGAAGTTATTGTTCTGGGAATGGACGTTCTTGTACGACTAATACCATGGTGGATCTGCATGCACTGAGTCAGCATGCTGGTACTTTTCCTGAGCAGTAGTGCTGATCTGTTTGCCAAGTGTGCCGGTAAACTTAGCGACACACTGTGACTCAATGGTTAAGAGATACCGCTTCTACCAAGTGGCTCAGTGAGTGCAGTAAGTAGTCAACTCTACGAAAACATTACATATCTAGACTTCAAGAGCGTCGTAAAACATGAAAAACACTATTACTGGCCTTTGTATATAAAAAATAGGACATTGATATAGTCATTCGACGCAGCGCTGAAATTATTTAAAATCGCGAGACGCTGCCACTTTTTCCGATTATGGTGCTGTGACATAGAGCAGCCTAGGTGTGTAAGCATTCGGCGCATACGTTGTGGGCTAAGGTGTACCGTACGTGATGCGCTTGGATTGACTGTGTTAGAGCGCGCCATACGCCTAGTATGGGACACAGCCTGCAATGTTTACATGTGTCAATTAAAAGAAACACAAATAATAACGGCCACTCGCTGACCAACTGCAATTCCGAGGCCAAAACGAGAAATTGTTTCGTTTGTAAGTGCTGCTTGGGATTGGCTGCCAGCCTTCTTTAATAACGTGTCCTGCATTACGATTGGCTGGCAGAGTTAAGTAGATTGGCGTCCAGTGCTGTGTTATTGCTTCACCACGTACGTGGATGTTTTTTTTTCAGTTTGCTGATTCCCACAATGCTTTAGCGCATATTTTAAGCAAGCCTTCCAGAGACCTTACCCGAAAAAATATTTTTCTGGCCACAAACCAATTTTTTTATATATTAAGATCTATTATGACCATATGAATGATGCTCGCCATGTGTATACTGACGGATTTATTTCGTTGCTTGAGGAAACACATTGAAATCGCGGAGTTTGATGTATTCAGTGCTGAAAGTGTGCCCAGTTATTGTGGTGACGTTCGTAATTGTTTTTTCGCCATACCTTGCAGCGATAGGAAACTTCAAGAAACACTATTTTCTTTGTCTTTTTTTGTAGCACACTTTTGGCACAGGTACGCCTTAAGTGATGACTGGCTCATGATTACTGCTAAGTGAGGATTCCTTGAGCTCTGGGCCACTTTCGATTCGCCAACTACATTATGTGCCAAAATGGTGATTATGTTGATGGTCAATTCGTCAATGCTAAACGATGAGTTAATGAGCTCTCGGAGAATTGCATGTAAAAAGAAACAGTCTTACGATCTGGACTGCTCTCGGTTTAAATGCGATTTCCAGGGAGCCATTTCGAATTAAATCAGTACATTTTTTTGTCTGCTGATAGCGTTAGAAACTACACAGAGGTGTATATGCTCTGAGCCGTAGTGTATAACATATGTCCTTTGTCTGTCTCCTCGATCTCAAACAAAACGTGCGCAAAATGCAACAGCAAGATTTCTTTGACAGTGGAGCCTTCTTGCTTTCATTCTAAACATGGTTCAGACATGATTGAATAAAATAACGTATTACATATTACAACTTCTGCCGGTGTTCGAAAGTCTATATTAAGCGCTCTCGCAGAGTGTATTCTTTTCTGAGGATCCCGAGAGCGCGGAATCAAACTAGAGAACACACTGTTATGTGTGAGACCAAATCTGAGGGTGAAGTCGCGCTTGCGAATGACAGGCCGTGCGCGTGAGCCACTACGATTAGGCATCAAGCAGTGACTAGAGCAGACCGATGTTCGCACCTGCAAGCCTTGACGCCGAAGCGCATCGCTAAAAAGGAAAACTCTCATCGCTCGCACCATTAGCACAATGACGCCTGATTTTGCAAACAATAAGCTTGCGTCTTCGTAGAAGAGTAGCACAAAACACGGCAAACTCTCCAGGAATATCTGTCACGGGCTCTGAGCGAAATGAGAACATCGGCGAAATTCTATTGCGATATCAACTTGAGGGTGCTATGAAGGTCCAAATCATTTGTGTACGCAATCCTGCAGCAGCGAATCAAACTTGTCACAGTAGCAGGCAGTCTGAGGACTCTGACAAGTGATCTCAGTTTACCAAAGCGTAATAGATGAAAAACAGCTGGTCTGCTGTTACGTCCGGGAGGCCGTCGAGGATGTAGTCCATCTGCAGATACTGCTTGCTGAAAAGTCGGTCCTCGAAGGCCTGCACATGAGAACGAGCAGCGGTGACGATTGCGGGAGAAGTTTGCGTACTACTTCGAGCCAGTTAACGTATATACGTGCGTTATATTTTGCCTTGTTAATGCCGACTTTATCAAGTCCTGCATTTGCAACTTCTCACTCAAGACCCGCCGCGGAAGCACAATAGCTACGGCGCTGCTCTGTTGACGAGGTCGCAGCTTTCTTCCCGGCCGCGGCGATCGCATTCCGATGGGGGCGGAGTGCAAAAAATGGTCGTGTACCACGTATTGGGTGCACCTTAATGAATCCCAGGAGATAAGAATTAGTCCCGAATCACCCAATACAGCGTGCCTCACAATCAGATAATGACCTTGGCACGCGAAACCCCATATTTCGGTTTTTACCTTCTAACGCAATAAGTTTACTTTTGCCTCTGAGTTCTTTTGTTTTTCATACAGCCATCACTCTGTAACATCACCAATCTTTACGCTTCGTCAAAAGGTAAACTGGGCGATGGTTATAATTGCCGCCATGACCGTTTATTCTGTTTTTTGAGAGCCAGAAAAATTTTTAAGTGAGCATGGTATACACAACAAAGGCAGCTGACATTCAATGTAACTGTAATATCTATCTATCATATACCCCCGTAACCTGTGCTACGAATTCCTCTATCCTACCTCGAGCTCGAGTTCCTTCTCCTCAATAAAATTCTATCGCCATTCAGCTTGCTAATTTACATGACACTCTGTCTTCTATTCTGCACGCCTTTTCACTAGAGAAGTATGGTTAGGCACTGGCATTGCCAACGATAGCGTGTGCAACTGTTTCAGCAAGTTATGGCCAAAGGAAATTTGCAAGTGAAAAAACGCAACCTGGAAAACGTCACAGGACCTTAAAAACTCGCGCGATGTCTTAATGGTTAAACGATGCCACAATAGTGCGAAAGTAACACATTTGCATTTTGTTGTGGCGCTCTATTCGCGGCATCAGGCAAACAGGATGTTCCTACGAGGCCATTAAGTAATATTTAAAGATAGCCGTTTTCAAATGAAAGGAAGGCTGCTGCGTAGACATGCCGTCAGTGGTGGCAACCACGGTGATACGGTGTAATTAGTCGCTAAATAACAAAACTACGTTAATAAAATGATAAGCTTTTAGTGGCAGCGGTCTCATCGTAATGTGAAAATTGAACGCAGCTCACAGTACAAACCATGTCAACTTTTGGATCTGGAAAAATGCTATTGCCCGCGGAACAGTGTCGCGACGAATTTCGGCTATCAGAGCGCGCGAAACCAAAACTGGGAATCTGCAGTGACCACTAGGCCGCTCCTCTCGAAGCGATGTTCTGCTTACGTGATCCAGCAGTGGGCAGACAGCGTGCTGTGGCTCCATTCGCCTTGCATTCGCGCAACATGTGCATTTACTTGCCACAAATTATTGCCATGCATGATGGATGCTTCCTTCAGAAAGCGACATAGACGAGCGCGTGGTCACGTGGCTTACAGCCGGTTTTACGATATTGCAAGCATGCTGTGTGTAACCTGCGGCTGAAGAGGTCATTCTAATGAAGTACCGCGGGTAAGCCGCAGAAACGTGTTTTACTAAATACTGCAGCTAACCAAGCAGGCGGTCTGGAATCAAAATACGGCGCTCGGCTATTACTGCATCCTGTCTACTCAAATCCTGACCATACTTGGCTTCTGCGTTATTTATGCCAGCTCACTTTACGTCCGCGAGGAACAGTATGCACAGAAAAGTACAAGGTATTGTACATTTTACATGCACCTGGCTATGATGTTCATACATTTCTAGAGTGTGACCAACACAGTGCATACCGTGGTGCTCACCTAAAGTCTCAGTATTAGCGTACTCCAGAGAGTTGTACGTAGTCACAAAAGAAGCCCGGACCCCGATTTATCGACAACGAAGGCGTTGAAGTTGAAAACAAAAAACAAAAACAAAAAAGAGCTCGTGAAGCGGCAAGCACAGAAGTAAATCAGACTTTGAAGATTTGAACAAAATTTCAGAAAACATGCGTTACACACCGGGTTTGCTATTATTACTCATAAATAAGTGATCGTGACGTGTTCTTATTTATGGTTAGAGTACTCTAATGCACCGGAAAAAAATAATATTAAACAGTAGGAAGAATTTAAGAAACTGCCGGAAAAGGTGCGTTCTTTTTTTCAATACCAGCGCGATGAGCCTGCGAGGTCATGCATCACAGCCCCACTGCGTAGCAGATCTGCTGCATGGTATACCCTTTTTCGAGCTGTTGACGTATTATTCATACCACCGCACACAATGTCGTCGTTCGAAGCCCTGCATATAATATGTTCAGTTTATAGCCCCTTGTTCACAGATATTCGCACCACGCCGCTCTCGCAGCGAGAGAAGGGTAGTGCAGACACCCGATACAGCTTCTGCTAATAATTATTTATTTACAAACCCCGAGCAGCCACATTTTCGCACTGCTCATTCTACTGACGGAGGTAGGAAGGAGGCTAGCATGAAAGTGGCCTACGGTGGGAACGAACTATTCAACTCTAAGCATCGTAACAATGAATCAATTATTCTCAGGTAGTTTCCAACTTTCGCTTTTGTTAGAATTCTTCCATCTTGCCGGTTTCCTCAGAATTCGATCGCTTATTCAAAGCCTTCGCGTACGCGCAGGAAGTGCCTCCAATTTGAAAAAATATATATATATTGAACGGTCGGAAGCCAAAGTGCCATCGGGTGCCTAGTTGCCGTTGTGGTGGCGAAACCTTATAGGTGACATCGATGGTTAAGCAGCTTCTCGCATATCAGTAGTCGTGCACACTTTGTAGGGGTTGTTGGCATTATCCGTATAAATTGGTAATCGGCTGAGCTACGTGTTCGCAAGATGAAGTGTTCACCCTCCTTGTTCGCGCTGTTGCGAGACAAGTGAACACGACTGAAGCACCTAACTGTCAGCGTGACAAGGAAGCAATCGCAGACACACTGATGGGTAAGAGTGAATATCGCAAAGAAATATATTGGCAAGGCCTGGGCACCTCACACATCCGCGATGTCAGCACAGTCGTCTTTATATCCGAAAGTGCGCCTTCTGCCAATAACTATAGACGATAACTGTACTTTACGATACTTACGTTGTTGCTCACAAAACTTTGGCCAAAGCTTCAGGAGACATGTAATTGTTGCATATTTATCTTTCCCAGCTCATTACGCTTTTTCCACATGGCGGGAGCATATTCATACGGTGCGCATACTAAGCAGGCTTAGAAATTACTTGCCCAAGACTGAACACAATTTCAGCCGTTGTAATAAATCAAGGTAATGCTATTTTCAAACGAACGGCTCCGCGGGAGTCTGTGAGGATGAATTTAGGGTCGGGAGGGGAGGCTTCTAGGGCGATCGCCACTCCATCCGCGTGCGCTGAGCTGGGGTGCTTAGAACGAAAGGCCGTCCACTTGTGTTTCCCTCGTGTAATATTGCAGCCGTGTACCATCCCCCCCCCCTTCCTTGATTTGTTGGGGCCTGCAATATCGAACGTAGAGACGTTTTTCTTAGAGCCATAGTGCGGTGGCAGGGCATCCGCCCGCGCCTGGCTCGGCCATTATCGCGCCGCCAGGCGTGTCTCCGTGTTCATCTCATTGGACAGGGGTTTAACGTAGAGAGCTGGAAGAACGCCAACATTATACTTATCCATAAGAAGGGAGACGTTAAAGAACTGAAGAATTACAGACCCATTGCTTGCTTTCAGTATTGTATAAAATATTCACCAAGATAATTTCTAATAGAATCAGGACAACACTTGACTTCAGTCAACCAAGAGAACAGGCTGGCTTCAGGAAAGGATATTCTACGATGGACCATATCCATGCCATCAATCAGGTAATCGAGAAATCTGCGGAGTACAATCAACCTCTCTATATGGCTTTCATAGATTATGAAAAGGCATTCGATTCAGTAGAGATACCAGCAGTCATAGAGGCATTGCATAATCAAGGAGTAGAGGAGGCATACGTGAATATCTTATCAAATATCTACAAGGATTCCACAGCTACCTTGGTTCTCCACAAGAAAAGTAGAAAGATACCTATCACGAAAGGGGTCAGGCAAGGAGACACAATCTCTCCAATGCTATTCACTGCATGCTTAGAAGAAGTATTCAAGCTCTTAGACTGGGAAGGATTAGGAGTGAGGATCGACGGCGAATATCTCAGCAACCTTCGGTTTGCAGATGACATTGTCCTATTGAGCAACAATGGAGAGGAATTACAACAAATGATTGAGGACCTTCATCGAGAAAGTGCAAGAATTGGGTTGAAGATGAATATGCAGAAGACAAAGATAATGTTCAATAGCCTGGCAAGGGAACAAGAATTCAGGATCGCAAGTCAGCCTCTAGAGTCTGTAAAGGAATATGTTTATCTAGGTCAACTACTCACAGGGGACCCTGATCATGAGAAAGAAATTTACAGACGAATAAAATTGGGTTGGACTGCGTACGGCAGGCATTGCCAAATCCTGACTGGGAGCTTACCACTGTCCTTGAAAAGAAAAGTGTACAATCATTGCATTCTACCGGTGCTAACATATGGGGCAGAAACTTGGAGGTTAACAAAGAAGCTCGAGAACAAGTTAAGGACCGCACAAAGAGCGATGGAACGAAAAATCTTAGGAGTAACGTTAAGAGAGAGGAAGAGAGCCTTGTGGATCAGAGAACAAACGGGGGTAGACGATATTCTAGTTGACATTAAGCGGAAGAAATGGAGCTGGGCAGGCCATGTAATCCGTAGGATGGATAACCGGTGGACCATTAGGGTTACAGAATGGATACCAAGAGAAGGGAAGCGCAGTCGAGGACGGCAGAAAGTCAGGTGGGATGATGAGGTTAGGAAATTCGCAGGCGCAAGTTGGAATACGCTAGCGCAAGGCAGGGGTAATTGGAGATCGCAGGGAGAGGCCTTCGTCCTGCAGTAGACATAAATATAGGCTGATGATGATGATGATGATGATGACCATTCCCCCCCCCCCCCTCCCCTTGATTGGTTGGGGCCTGCAATATCGACGTAGAAGACGTGTTTCTTAGAGCCATAGTGGCGGTGCAGGGCATCCGCCCGCGCCTGGCGTCGGCCATTATCATCGACGCCAGGCGTGTCTCCGCGTTCATCTCAATTGGAAGGGGTCGAACGTAGAGGGCGCGTCTCCACAGCTCGGGCACTCGAGCCCTTTCCATCATATTGTGGTCATGTTTAATATGTAACCGGTCCAAGAGGCGGTGACCGGACATGGTCTGGGCGAGATGCGTGTATTAGTTAGCGAGATGCGCCTCGCGAAGTTCCCGATAGAAGTTCACCACCCCCAACGCGAGAAGACGAACGTTGGAAGGGGAGATCGGGAGGTCGAGGGCTTTCTTGAGCATTTTGCGGAGTACAACCTCCAAGCAATCTTCGTCAGGTTTCCGTAAGCGTAGGTATCGTAGTATGGAGTCGAGTGCAGTACTCTACTAGTTACGAAGGCATGTGCGAGCCGCACCGCATCCTTACTTCGTAACCCTCCTCGCTTGTTGGAAACGCGGCGAACCATCCGGCCCACCTGTTCGCCAACCTTGCGGAGTTTGGCAAGAGGTGTGTCTGCCTTGCGATGTTGATTAATGACGTAACCGAGTACTCGAATCTCCTCCACTTCTCGAATGGGGCCACTGGCGAGAGAAAGCTGAACTGAGATTTGCATTTCGGGGAAGGTCGAATATGCACAAATTGAGACTTGGACGGGGAGCAGTGGAGGTCGCAGTACGTAGCATAGTGGTCTATTATGCTCGCCGCTGCTTGCAGGCATTCCTCCATCTTTCCTATGTTTCCCGTAGTGGCCCAGATGGTAATGTCGTCGGCGTACAGCGCATGCTGCACTTCCGACAACTGTGCCGGGAGGTGAGTCATGGCAATGTTAAAGAAAAGCGGCGACAACACAGCGCCTTGTGGTGTGCCCCATGTTCCCATCTCAAACGAGCCATACTCGGTGTCTTGCAGGAGTATATAGGCCAAGCGGTCCGTTAAGAAATGTTTGACATAGTTGAATGTTTGAGCGCCCCAGTTGGTCTCGCTAAGATGCTTTAGTATGACGGCGGGCTTAACATTATCAAAGGCACCCTTGACATCGAGTGCCAGGACTATCTTGTCGTTATGTGGGTGTTCTGTGGGTTCGAGGATCATGCCACAGGACGTTGTAACCCACAGGATGCTGTAAAAGGATGTCTTGTGCCGACTTTTGAGGTCGGAAGCAGAACATGGTGTCGGCGACGGTGTTCTTGCTCTCGAGATATTCCGAGAGGTGGTCATGGACCATCGTTTCCACGAGTTTCCCTAATCATGAAGTGAGGGAGATGGGCCGGAGGTTGTCTATGTTTACCAATTTACTCGCCTTCGGTATAAATGTTACCAATGATGTTTTCCAATCGGCTGGCAACGAAGTGCCCCCGGTCCAAATGGCGTTGATGTATTATGCCCGATCTGAAAGGTTTTCCAATAGTTTGACTGTTACCTTATCTCTCCCGGGCGCCGTCCCCCTGCGCATTTGTGCAAGAGCCGCGCGTATGAATAATCCAACCCTCGCGGGTCTAGATCCTGAGTGAGGTATTGTGAACGCGAAGCGTTCGCTAGCTGCTCCGTGTTTCCTTGAAAGTTGTGTAGTGCGCGAGTGAGGTGTTTCTGGGTTTTCGATCGTGTTTGTGTAGGGTCTATGAGACTCCTGAAGAGCCGCCAAGTGTTGCTGCTCGACATCTGCCTTGCTGCGCTGTTACAGCTATCTACCCAGTTAGTGTCGGCGAGCTGGGCAGCGTATACTCGGCTGCTTGCTGAGTAAGGTCAGAGATGCGAGCGCGGAGTTTACGATTGTGTTTCTGCCGCCAGGATCGTTTGGTTAGGCTGCAGCGAGCTTCCCAGAGGTGCATCAGGTGGTTATCCACGTCCAGTGCACTTTCCGTAAGCTGTATCTGCTTTTCGTGTGAACGGGGTGTTTGCAAGAGTCCGTGTGCCCAAGTGGAGTAGTCTTGTTCAAGAGAGAAGTTGCGGGGAGGGCCTGGCGGAAAGCATTCCAGTCGGGAAGTTTGGCTTGTGCAAGGGATCGATGTAAGGGTCGAGTGTAAATGACAGTGTTCAGTATGCAGTGGTCGCTACCGAGGGTGTCCTCGGTGTTGATCCAGTCTGCGTGTCGCACACACACACACACACACAGACACACACACACACACACACACACACACACACACACACACACACACACACACACACACACACACACACACACACACACACACACACACACACACACACACACACACACACACACACACACACACACACACACACACACACACACACACACACACACACACACACACACACACACACACACACACACACACACACACACACGCACACCCACAAACACATACGCACACGCACGCGCACACGCACACACGACCACACACCCACACACACACGCACACTTCTGTACTTCGATGATACCGGAGGCCCCCAATACGACGTGCCTGATAATAAAATAGTGGTTTTCGAACGTAAAACTACAGAATTTAATTTTGCCTGTGCTTCAATGACCGGTATAATAACTGACTAGGTCAGCTATGCACGAATCTGCAGTAACACTTGTTATCTTCATAGATTAAGAATATATACGGCCTTATTCACAGAAAACCAATTACTTTACCGCGTATATGCTTTGAGAACCATGGCAACAGTAATTTTCTTAAATTACCGTCATTGTGATTCCAGTCGTTCCACGAGGAAAAAATGTTGCAGTTTCACCCGAAAGGCGAAGCATCAATAGCGATAGCAAATTAGTAGAGAGCCATACAGAGTAAGGATAGTAGTTTTATCAGCTGTATAAACATGGACATGTAGCAGCACCAGCAATGCGTAAACCTTTGTCGACGCAATCGGCGTTGTGCCCGCGTTCGCACCGAACGCGCGTCGTTGGTGACTGCTGCCGGTGCCTCTGGCAGCGGGGTCGGAGGTTTTCGACGAGATCAGAGCGGGAGTAGTAGTGGTTTATTGAGGAAAATGACGCTTATTGCTTCTGCCCAATAGGGAGCACGGCGAAGCGTCAGGAGAAGGGGAAGTGGGAGATAATACGGGACACTCGTCGAGCAGCGTCGTTAGTCTTTACCACCTTCTCGCTCGCAACGCTTTATTGCGATAGCACTTATATGGACACTCCAAATGGATTTCTGCCGTGGTTCCGTATGAAGTCCAACGGCGATGAAATCGGTAGCCGTGCGCCGTATGCTCTATGTGAGAGTGAAAGCGCGTGAGGGATGTGCGCTTTCACGGGGAGCGAACGCAGGGCGGAGCGCAAATGCGGCTTCTTCCGTCGCGCGAAAGGCCATGGGGGGACGCAGGGGAGGGAGGGGAGGCGACGTTTAGCTGCGGCACCAAATGTGTATTTATATATGAAAACGTTGCGAGGCGAGAACGTGGTAAACACTTCTGACGCTACTCGACGAGTGTGCCATTCTGATCTCGTCGAAAACCTCCGAGCCCCGGAGGTACGGGCAGCAGTCACTAACGCCGCGCTCGTTCGGTGCGAACGCGGGAAAACGCCGACGGCGTCGACAACAGTTCTGCGCGTTGCTGGTGCTGCTACATGTCCAAGTTAATGCAGCTGATACAACTACTATTCTTACTCCGTATAGCTATCTACAAATTTTTTATCGACATTGATTCTTCGCCTTTCGGGTGAAACTGCGACATTTTTATGTAAATACGCATTTGGTGCCACAGCTAAACGTCGGCACCCCTCCCTCCCATACCCCCACGGCCTTTCGCGCGACGGAAGGTGTCGCGTTTGCTCTCCGCCGAGTGTTCGCGTGCTTTCACTCGCACATGCAGCATACGGCGCGCGGCGACGATTTCATCGCCGTTGGACTTCATACGGAACCTCAAGGTGACGGCTACTACGACGCCGACGGCAGACATCCGCTGGGAGTGTCCATATAATTGCTATCGCAATCATAGACTATATGGTAAGACATTCTCGATCGTATTCATGAATTCTAGTGAAAAAAAAGTGAAAAACTGCGAACTGCTTCTCAATCACGGTCAAATTTCGTGCATGTTCAATACTACTAAGCCGGTGTGATTGTTAAACACCCACTTTCGGACATACTTAACGTAGTGCGAAGACACAACCACGAAAATACCACACGCAAATGCACATGACGCGTGTTTGTGGTGTGTATCTATATGCCTTATACATTTTTCTTTATGATTATGTTTAAATGTACCATTCACTACGTTCTTAAGAAAGTACCAGCCAGTCGAACGTGTCCTCCTGGTAAACCATGCAGTTAGGTGGACATCCCAAATATTTACACACTTCAGTTAACAGTCACTTAGGGAAGTTAAACGTCTCAAAGCAAATCTACTATAGTTCCTTGATAAGCATTTCAAGAAATATGAAGACACATAAGAGAATAGCATTATCTATGCCTATAATATCTATATCGCCGTTGACATTACGAGGAAAAATTGCGTACCTCAAACGCGACGACGATTCCAGAGCTTTCTTCCACCCTTGTAAACATCGAAGCATTCTGAAGAAGAAAATTATACGTAAAGGCAAATGGAAACTGAATGAACCTGAACTGCTGTTTTAATGGTTCGTAAAGACGTAGAACAACGGATGTATAAGATAAGTGTTAGCGATACGCGTTATAAGATATAACGCGTTATACGCGTTATAAGATACGCGTTATAAGATAAGTGAAATGCGATACGCGTTTTTTTGTGGTGACGGATGAACTGCATGTACGGCGCGCAGTGCTGAAATATTTGTAATTTCTTTTACGGGAATATATAATTTTTTTATACATTTAACAGCATTTTTAGACATCGACCATGCATGGTAGCACAATTTCACTTTTTGACCTTGATTACTCTAAATAGTAGACGTAATTTGCACGAGAAATCGAAATGGGTAATTCCGTTTTTACGGAAATTTTGCTAATTACCTTTTCAACTAACCAGCTTCGGTACATATAATTTACGAAATGAAGCGGGCTAGTTTGTAAGCCATTAACTCAAAACCAATTCTGAGGATGATACCAGTTACGAGATATGCAATTGCAAAGTGTGCGATAAAATGAATTTGTATTCCAGTTACTTTTGCGGTTTAGCACGTAAAGGGGCGTTTTCTTTAAAATGGAAGTGGAAGAGCCGTGCATCTCACCGCAAATTTGACAACGCTTATCTCAAAACTAATACCAGCTCTAACATTTCTTACAAGTGAAGGGGCCTTTAGAAATCACTGGCGTCAATCCGAAAATTGCAATATGTGTACTCAAGCAATTATTAATGCGAAAAAAATTACATGTCCCGCGAGACAGAAAAGCCGGCGTTGGTGTCCGCACCAATGGTACCAAAAATGCCCGACGGCGCAAGAAGAAATTGTCAGAACATGCTCGAATTGACGTCCGATTTCTCAGGGAGGTTCCTGTAAACAAAGTAAATAACTGGCTTGGAAAAGGACATTTGGTAAATTTTGGTCTGGGTGGGAATCGAATCCGGGCCTCTGGGGTGTGTGACATGCTTCCCCGACTCAAAAAAAAAAAGAAAAAGACTCCACGGCGGCACCACGGTTCTGGTTGACTAAGGTGCACCTAGAGCGTGCGTCTTGGTACACGTCATGTCGCAGCCACTGAACAAAGGTATGACCTAGTGCGTGCGTCATTGGACGCGTGACGGCGCAGCCAACTGGAGCAGGTGGTGTCACGTCATGAGTGTATAAAAAAAAACCGATAATGTCCAGTTGAACGCCGCTGAGCCGTCCTTCCAGTTATGAACTCCTCGCGGGCAAGCAAGCATTGGAGACGCTTGGCGCGTTTCGGTTTGGCCTTAGCCAAGAAATTTCCCCAAAGGAAGTATAACGCTTTCGCATTCCAACACGCAAGCAGTCTTAGGCGTCTCTCACTTTTATGAAGTTGATGAGGGAGGTTTTGCTAAATATTCAAGTATAAATTTTGATTTACAGTGCAAGTAATGTCCACTCTTTCGAGTAATTCAGATCAATGATTACATTTCTGCCATAGGAATATTTCAAAAATTTTGTTAACGTTAAAACACCCCGTAGAGGCTTAGCCAGAGAAGTGCCCACGTCCTCAGTGCTTTTCATAATTAAGCACCGTGATACCGTTCTGTTGCAGAGCTGACGCTTTCATTTCGCAAATTATGCGTAACATACAGCTGCTGTTTTATACGAACTCTGTAAGCGTGCGAATATTGAAAACTTGAAATACATATTGGTGTAGCCCTTATCTCGGACTGTTATCGGAATTTAATAGTCCAAGTTGAATAGGCCTCGAAGATAGCTATAACTATGATGCCAGTGACGTAGGTACAACCTGTTTGGTGCAATACACAATTATAGACACTGGATATACAAGCAATGCATTATAAAGCTTCAAAATGAAAAGTACATTCATTGCTTCCTGGCTCTCTTGAACTGAATTCATCTATGCTAGCTTTTAATGCGACAGCATTAAGGGCCCCGTGTCTCGGAAAATCCGGCGTTGGTACGTATATACGATGCGTACGCATCGGCGTCTGGTGGTAATAATCATGCCGAACTGCATTATCCCGAACCACCCCGACAGGGCGGGCGCTTCGCGTGGCACAAGACGTTAGTGAATAAAAATTAAATTTTTCTCAAAGTAATATCCGTCAAGAAAATTGTAAACTACAACTTAACCACAATCTACAGACGTGATATCGTCTGACTGTAATTTGAATATACGAGAAAAAAGACTGATAAGCAGGCAGGCATCTTTGAATGCTTTCGCGTTCCACTCCTAAAGGCGAAGCTTAAGCGACCTCCAATTCTGATGGTGTTTCGCTGTAGTATGGCTGTAGGAAACATTCAGGGGAATGTTGCAGACCGAGACTTTTTAAATTTTGATCGGCCCCATGTCGCAGAAAGTACAGTGTTGGTGCCAGCATCAACTGCATCAAATAACGCCCTCTAGTTACATATTTTAAGGCGAACCTTAAGCGTACTTTAATTCTTTTGATACTTTAATTCTGTCAATTACCATCGGCTCCATCTAGCGTGAAGCGACCTGTGGTAGAATGAGACGATAGATTGTTTTCGGGACAAACTAAGTAGCGCGGAAGCTCTGACCCAGCAGCTCGTATTTGACCAATAATGCGTTACGACATTTCAGCAGCCTCGTTAGACTTATTGTGATGATGGTGATAGCCTGAAAGCAAAAAATACCCTTATGCGACGAACAGAAGCCTACGAATAGCAACCATACAATCATAGAATACTTAATTTACTCTTCGTGGAAGCCTTTACAACGAACTTCACCCATTAGAAAAAAAAAACGCTGAGAAGTTGCAAACAGTTCCGAAGGGCGATGCGTTTTCGTACACCTCACTCAACCTAAAATTAGACATTGAAGTTCGACCATCGAGAATATTTCTATAAATCTATAGACAGATACGCTCAAAGCTGCAAGGTGTTGGACACGCTAACACGTGGTTCGCTAATGTGGAAAGGTAATTGTGCCGCACATTTCCGGGAAACGTTAGTATTCGACGAACAAGATGTCACTCGGGCATTTCTTGCTATGTAACCCACTGTCTGTGCCACTATCCGTGGATGTTCATTAAGTATGCAGTGCATGCAATACAAATGGACAATAGCTGCAGCGATTTATAGCGCCGACTTTAGGCCTTGATGCCCCGTAAATGAAGTTATTCCATCACTGTCCCAAACTAGAAAATATAAACAGCCCAATTCGTAGACTCCGAAGGAGCATGTACGGGCGAAAGTACGAGAGCATACCGCTTCTAAGCTAAGGTAGTACGGGGTATTCTTGTTTGCGCGAACGTGTAGTGCAGAACTTATATACACTTGAAAATTCCTTTCACCAGTTATACAGAGCAGCAGCAAGCGCAAGGAATATTTTACCTGGTTCTTCTTGTAGTGTCCACCAAAACATTTTGCTGTCTCGTCGAAGTTTGAAGAAGCGTAATTTGTCCAATAGTAGTCGTTTGGCATGAAGAAATTGGCTACACGAAATAAGAGTTTGCATTTTATTACAAACTATGTTCGCCAAAGGCAAACCGTTAATGTGGCACGGCGTCCCGCTTTCGTGCAGGCTTTGTAACAAAAGCGAAAAAAACGCCGAAGCGGCTACCGAAGGCTGGGAACGCTGGGTATACATTGATTTGTTTATCTCTGAAAGCGAATGTATACAGCTGCAGTTCCAACTGTAGCTTCACTTTTCATTCTTAGGCGGCGGGTGAGATTATCTCACGCTCAGGCATTCATTCTTCACAGATAGTGCTTATGTTCTGGATTCAGCGCACGACTATTGAACGACTTCTTATAGTCCGTTAATGTCTGTAATGCATTAAGGGAGTGACGATCAGTCCTCTTCCTGTTTGTGCAAGTGTTCCAATAAAAGCACAAATGAAAAAAGTCTCTTCGCGAGCTCTAACAGTTTGCATACGAATGACGGATTCGTTCCCGTTCTGAAAAAGCTGAATATTGATGGCAGCTTAATTTAAGAAAAAAAGGCTCATTTACTTCTGCTTTTATAGAAAAACATAGAACCCAGAATCTAATTTAAATATACCTGTTGTAAAAACAAAGTGCATGGGGAAGTGGAGAATGGGAAAACGGGCAAATTAGGACAAAACAAGTATTTTAAAGGATGGTCGACACCACGTCGACACTCTACTCAAAACATGTGTTTTATACTGCAAAATGTATGCTGTCTCAACGCCGCGCAAAATGCTGGTGGTGGAGGATATGCTCAGCGCGATACGGTAAACAACTGCCATGTAGAAAACGATACACGTTCTCGCAACTGCAGTATTTTGTGCTTACTCAAAAACATCAAATCGTAAGGATTTGGAAAATGTGACCCTAAGCTCATAAGGTTTGAAAGTAGTCTTGTACGAACAAGCATTTAAGCATAATATGCCTTTAGAAAACAGAACGTCTTCACGCATTCTAAACATATCTGCTGTGTACGCCTATTACTGTTAAACGACTTATGAGCGAGCTGGTTCTACCATTACTGCTCGTCACTTGAGAGGCCGCTAGTCGAGAATATATGTACTGAAGATACGCGTTTTAGTTAGAAAGCACAAGGAAGCCGCCAGAAGCAGAAACAGAAAAACGTTAGGTATAACTGGCGCGTAGTAATCTTGTGAAGCCAGTGCGTTCTTTCTGTTTATAACCTATTTCTTTTTCTCCACATTGATGGTTTGCTGAAGCCACTGGGAATACTTGCATGGCTTGGGCTACGAGAAGATTTTACGGTAGAGCGCGCTCTACATGTCGACATGCCGCTTACGAAAATGTGAGGTGATTTAAGTAGAGTGTTCATACTTGCAAACGTAGCTCTAAAGAGGCAGTCGGTGAGTCGAGGGCCAATGCGGGGAATGTGGAACATCCTGAAAGCATTAAAAAGGTGTATGACATGATTACAACTGAAAGACAGACAATCTAAACATGGTGATGAGCAACGCACAAAATGGAGGCTTGTTGCTTTCCAGTTGATTGGAGGAGAAAGTTTGCTCTGCCGTGAACACAAATCTAGTTTCTATTGAAATGTACGACTACTATTTCGGCAGGAGCCGACTCCTAAATGAATGAAAGTACTCCGAATAATATAGTTAACAGTAACACCAACGACTGAGATTGTTTATGCTATGGTTATTACTAAACTTGAGTATTCGAGCCAGCGTGGTAACCAACGCTGTCTTAAAGTACCTGATGTTATATTTATTATAACGGGAAGAGTGGTATTGATCTTTCAGCCTAACTACACCAAAACTCGCAATAATGACCGATTCTCGTTTCAGGGACTGTAAATTACACACTGCAGTGCAGATTGCACTTGTAGTCGCATTTTCTAACTGAATATGATAATTGATTACGAATCTCCCAAACTGTAAACTATTTAGAGTCTTAAACAGTTGCCGAGTGAAGCAGCGAATACATTTTCATAGATTTTTTGAGGTATAGCATCACGCCATGAACCATCATGAATGGTAAAAGAAATGTTGCGATTGGTAATAAAAGCAAAGAAATAGCTCGCGCTAATATAAAGAAACACCAATGGGGCAGGTAGAGCGAGTGGCATGGGGTCGTTGAGCTTACAGGAATAAATGTTGGCGCAAGACGCGCTGCTTTGCGATCTAGCTGAGTAATGTCCTTCACCAACATGAAGCCTGGTCCACCCAGACAACGAAACCTTGTGATCTTACGCCGAATATATCGAGAGAAACATGGTGTGTCTGAGGCATCTATGTAGCGCCGTTGTGGATAACCGAACAAAAGAGGCCTATAAAAACTGCCGTGTATCACGCACGGTGAAAATTAACAAGTGAATCTGTACGAGAAGAGCGGCTTGCTTAGAAGCATTGCATTCATACGCACCTTTCCTTTTGCGACGTTGGCACGGAAAGGTTGTAGAAGGCTAAAGGAAGAACTGAAAAAAAAAACGATGAAAACATGGGAAACATTAGGCCATTTAGGCAACTACAAAAGTTCACTATTTTCGAAGCAGATAAAGCGGCTAATATTTTTTCAGGTGAAGAAGTCGGCACTTGGAAAGACTAACAATGCTTTTCATTACAGTTAACATTGTCGTGGTCATCATTGTCACTGCCATATCACCAGTAGCACAACTTTCTTTTGTCTAGTGGCTGTGGCAGTACATTGGGTCATTGGTCAATCTCCAACGCGTTCTATCTTGAGTCAACAATATCTAGCTTTATATACGTGAAACAAAACCAACCAAAAAGGAGTGAAAACGTATACATTACTAGAAACGATGAAACCCAGCCTTTAGGACGCAAACACCAGGAGAGAAGTAGACGTACACACGCTGGGACTAGCAACAACTTCTCTCCTGGTATTTGTGTTTTAAAGGCTGGGTTCCTTCGTTTCTACAAGTATGTACCAACAGGCACAGCAACAGACTCTTCTACGCATACATTGGTACCTCGCTGCAAGAATGTGCCATTCAGCGAAAATTTCAACAATTCGCAGAGTGAACCTGGCTTGTTCACGTTTTTTACTCCGTGGAGTGAACCCAGTACCTCGGAACAAACAACGCTTAACTGTACGTAATGGCACCTGAGCATTTCCTGGTACTCCATGTAGTGGGCCACTATTTTCCCTCACCTGGCCTCGCTCTCGTGCGTCTCACTGGCACTGTGCTTTTACCATTTCACAGACTGACTGGGACTGAAGTTACAAGTTGTGCAGATGGATGTAAACACTATAGTATAAATTGACCTTTTCCTTCATCCTCCACTAGCGGTATCTAAATCTCGAACATGGAACATTGGTCAATACACTGACATTACATGTATATATATACATATATCATCATGAGCAGCCTGTGTGTGCACTGCACTGCAGGACTAAGGCCTCTCCCAGCAATCTCCAATTACCCCTGTCTTGCGCTATCTCATTCCAACTTCAGTCTGCAAATTTCCTAATTTCATCAGCCCACCTAATTTTCCACCGTCCTCGACTGCGCTTCCGTTCCCTTGGCACCCATTCTGTAACTCTTGTGGTCCAACAGTTATCTGCATTACGCATATACATGGCCTGCTCAGCTCCATTTTTTTTCTCTTAATGTCCATTAGGATATCGGCTATCCCCGTTTGCTCTCTGATCCGCGCCACTCTCTTCATGTCTCCTTAACCTTAGGCCTAACATATTTCACTGCACGGCTGTTTGTGCGGTTCTTAACATGTTTGTGCGGTTCTTAACTTTTTTCTCGAGCTTCTTTGTTAACCTCCAAGTTTCTGCCCCATATGTTAGCACCGGTAGAATGCAATGATTGTGCACTTTTCATTTCAACGACAGTGGCAAGCTCCCAGTTAGAATATAATAATGCCTGCCGTATGCATTCCAACCCATTTTATTTTTATGTAAATTTCCTTCTCATGATCGGGGTCCCCTATGAGTAATTTACCTAGATGAAAGTGCTCCTGAAAGGGCTCTAGAAGCTGACTAGTGATTATGAATTCTTGTTCCCTTGTCAGACTATAAAACACTATCTTTGTCTACAGCATATCAATCTTCAACCCTACTCTTACACGTTTCTTGGTTAATGTACGTAATAATTTGTTGTAATTCGTCCCCATTGTTGCTCAAGAGCACAATGTGATCTGCAAACCGAAGATTGTTGAGACATTTGCCGTTGATCCTCACTCCCTAGCCTTCCCAATCTAAGAGCTTTAATATTTCTAAGCGTGCGGTGAATAGCATTGGAGAAATTTTTGACCCGATTTTTGACAGGTAACTTTACATTTTTCGTGTGGAGAACGAAGATAGTTGTGGAATCTCTGTAGATATTCCCAAGGTATACACGTATGCCTCCTGTGTGCCTTGATTACGCGCACGCTATGCCTCCATGACTGCTGGTGGCTCTATTGAACCAAATGCCTTTTTATGATCTATGAAATCCTAATCTCCCTCTCCTCTCTCTCTCTCTATATATATATATAGTAGAAGCACGTAGGAAGTACATAACAGGACTTTACTAGTCCTTTTATGTTTTTCCTACGTGCTTCTATTTTTTGAACTGCTGTGCCGGCTCCTGTGATTGCTTGCTTCACTGATATTCACTGCAACTGTTGAAATTAAATACTTGTTCTGATTACCTTGTAGCATCTCTCGAGTTATATATATATATATATATATAACTCGAGCGATGCTACAAGGTAATCAGAACAAGTATTTAATTTCAACAGTTTCGACCGACGGACCAGTCTTCATCAAGATTTTAAAAAAGATGTTGCACTTCGGCACTGATAGTGAAGGCAGCAGACAGCGTGTTTGACCGTTCTTAGGGCAAAAAGAAAAACAAACATACAAGAGATACTTCACACCGAAAAGGAACAGTGGTGAGTGATTTACTCTTTTTAGGCACCATGACAGATTTACAGCAGCCTTATCGGCAACGATGCAGGCGGAGTCCCACGTTTGTAGGGCAAGCAGGACAGTTGGAGAGGAAGAACACTAGCCAGAGAAGAGGGAGAGGTGCTGAAAGTAGCGGTAACTAGATATCCGTAGTAACGACGCAGGGAGGGAGAAAACGGTCGCTGCGCAGCACCAGTGCGCGTGTCGCCGTTGTAGCTGGAAAGAGGGCAAGTTGATAAGGTGGTGTGGGCATGGTAGAGACGGATCGCAGAAGGGAGACAGGAAGGCAGCAACTGTGCAAAGGAACGTAGTGTCACAATACACATATACACAGGCACGGCCCGTTCTGGTGATATTTGTGGTCCAGCTGAGGTAGGAAGAACGACAATATATATATATATATATATATATATATATATATATATAACATAGGTTGACAAACCAACGATATTTATTAAGGGCGAACCTGTGCCCACGACTAACAGTCACTGCGGTCGTAAAGAATTGCCCGGCAGTCGCGTTCTAAAACTCGAGTCCAGCCGTCTTCTTCTTTCTTCTGGAGTCCTGCCTCGTGCGCGTGGCGCATGCGAGCCCGGTCCAACCGGGTGCTCATGCCAGGAAGATGGCTGCCTGTTGTTGCTGAACAATACCACGGTACGGCGTGCATATTGTCCAATACGAAGGGCGCGCAACATAAATGTGGCCAAGTTGTCGCGGCATTATCCTCCTCCTTAACGCATCGGCCCGATGCGTGAGAGTGGTTCCTGTAAGCACTCACTTTTTAGATGCGAAGCATCTTATCCTCGGGGCTATGCACTCCCTCCCTCCCTACCTCCCTCCATCCACCCAACCGCCGTGCGTTCACACCCCTATTGCGCATGCGCATCCTCCTCCCCCTCCTCTCCTTGTCTCATCTCCTCTCCTCTCGCCATTCATGCGCATCCTCTCCCCCTCTCCTCTCCGGATTGCGCAACGAATTGCAACACCTGCGGCTCCGCGCGCGATAATGCGAAGTAGCTTAGGTTAGAGGCTCGACGGTAGGAGCCCAAGAAGCACCAGCAACAGTCACCAACGACGCGCGCGTTCGGTGCGAACGCGGACAAAACGCTGACGGCGTCGACCACAGTTCTGCGCGTTGCTGGTGCTGCTGCATGTCCAAGTTTATACAGCGGATAAAACTACCTTGAGTCGACCCCATGGCTGCTTCGCATACTAATCGGGGTTACCCTACGGGAAGACGGTGTAATTTTTTTTTCATCATCTCTCCTGGTAGGGTTTCATACGGACCATATGTACAACTTCCGTGGGGTTGCGCTGTCTTGAGCTCTCGTGTCCAGCGAATTTCACTTCGTAAGTGACGTCGCTTATACGACGAAGTGTTTCGTAAGGACCGAAGTATCGGCAGAGAAGCTTTTCAGACAGTCCACAGCGTCGCACTGGGGTCCATACCCACACCTTGTCACCGGGCTGATAATGCGCTTCACTACGTCGCTGGTAGTACCGGCAGGAGTTGATGCGTTGGCGGCGTATTCGGTACCTTGCAATCTGTCGTGCCTCCTCGGCTCTTTGCAAGAAATCATCTGGGTCCGATGAGTTATTGTTTTCTTCATCTAACGGCAACATAGCATCCAAAGTTGTGGTTACTGCTTGGCCGAATACAAGTTCAAACGGGGCGACTCGTGTTGTTTCTTGAACGGCCGTATTATATGCGAAGGTGATGTACAGCAAAATTTCGTCCCACAGCCTATGCTCAACATCAACATACATCGAAAGCATCTCAGCCAGTGTTCTGTTGAGGCGTTCAGTTAAACCGTTTGTCTGAGGGTGGTATGCCGTAGTTCTCCTGTGATCAGTATGTGTCATTTGCAACAAGCATTTCATTAGGTCCGCAGTAAAGGCTGTTCCACGATAGGTAATAACAACTGTGGGAGCGCCATGCCTGAGCACGATATTGTTGACAAAGAATTTTGCAACTTCGACAGCCCTTGCACTGTACAGTGAATCAGTTTCTGCCACAGTCCGTGGCCACAACTATCCACTTTTTGCCTAAAGATGATGTTGGGAATGGTGCAAGGAGGTCCATACCGACTTGTTGGAATGGGGCTTTTGGTGGCTCTATTGGCTGGAGGAGGCCTGCCGGTTTTACGGATGGAGTCTTGCGCCTTTGACACTCGCGACAAGTCTTGACATAGTGTTGCATGGATGCTAATAACTTAGGCCAGTAGTATTTCAGACGAATCGTGGCGAATGTACGGCTCACGCCCATGTGTCCAGATGAAGGTTCATCGTGACATGCATGCAAAATTTCTTCTCGCATAGCTCTGGGTACGACAAGTAAAAACTTTGTCTCGCTTTTCTCGAAGTTTCTCTTGTAGAGGACACTTCCTCGCAGACAGAACGAGGATAGCCCTCTAGAGAAAATACGCGGGATTTGAACGTCGAGTCTCTCCAGGCGCTGTATAAGTGGTAGCAATTCCGGGTCATCTCGTTGGTGTTGAGCGATTTGTGACGCGTCAACAATGCCAAGGAACGGGAATTCCTCTTCTTCTGGCCCAGTTGTCTCGACTTGTGCGAATGGTGATCACTGACTGCTCTGAATGATCTACCATAGAGGTAGGGTCGAAATTTACATATTGCCCAAATGACTGCAAGACACTCTTCCTCGGTTGCCGAGTAGTTTACATCTGCTTTCGAGAGCTTACGGCTGGCATAAGCAATTACTTTCTCCTGGCCGTTCTTCCACTGAACTAGTATGGCACCGAGGCCGACGTTACTCGAATCGGTATGAACTTCAGTGTCGGCTGTCTCATCAAAATGGGCAAGGATTGGAGAAGCTTGCAGGCGATTCCTTAACTCGTCAAAGGCGTCTTGTTGTTCGGTGTTCGACATGAAAGGTACATCTTCTCCTGCTAGTATTGTTAGGGGGTCAGCAATCTTTGAAAACTTTTCCACAAATCTTATGTAGCATGTGCATAAACCCCCCCCCCCCAAAAAAAAAAACGAGAACAAAAAAAAAAACGTCGCACTGACTTTTTGTCTGTGGGTGTCGGGAGCCTCGAAACGGCTGCTGTCTTTTCGGGATCTGTTCGAACGCCTTCAGCACTAATGACGTGTCCGAGAAACTGAAGTTCATCGAAGCCGAATTGAGATTTTTCAGGCTTAATTGTCAAGTCTGCTGCACGAATAGCTTCTAATACTTGTCGAAGTCGCTCTATATGTTGGTCAAAAGTTGCGAAAAATACGATCACATCATCAAAATACACTAAGCACGACTGCTCATTTCAGTCCTGCATACACCGTGTCCATCATTCGCTGGAACGTTCCAGGCACGTAAGAGAGGCCGCATGGGAGCGCTTTAAATTCGTAGAGGCCGTCAGGGGTTACGAATGCTGTCTTTTCACGGTCCCGCTCATCCACCTCTATTTGCCAAAAACCAGTGTTAAGATCCAGGGAAGAGAAAAACTTTGCACATCTGAGCCGATCTAACGTATTGTCGATACGCGGAAGGGGGTATACATCCCGCTTAATTACGCTGTTCAATTTACTGTAGTCGACGCAGAATTGATGTGTGTTATCTTTTTTCTTAACTAGCACTACGGGAAAGGCCCATGGACTGCTGGAAGGCTGAATAACGTCATTTGAAAGCATCTCCTCTACTCGCTTCTTGAGGATCTCCCTTTCTTTTGGTGAAACTCGATATGGGTGCTTGCATACCGGTCTTATTGTGGCGTCCTCTGTTATGATTCTGTGCTTTGCAACAGACGTGCGCCATACCTTCGACGAAGTAGAGAAGCAGTCAGAAAAGTAGTTTATCAGGGCACATATCTGTTTCTTTTCGGCTTCCGGGAGTCTTGGGTTGACGGTAATTGATCCGTCGACACTGCAGGTTCCTTGCAGAGCAGTTGACGTTGTCGTTGGGCTGCATAATTCGGTCGCTACACCGAACTCGTGGAAATAGGCAATAGCTGTTCCTTGTGAGATGTGTTGGAATTCATTTCCGAAATTCGTAAGTGCAACATTTACACGGCCATTGCTTAAGTGCACAAGACCCCGAGCCACGCAAATACCTTTGTTCAGAAAGAGCGCCATGTTTCCATCCGCTATGCCTTCGCGGTCGCAAAATGTTTCATTTTGCACAAGAACCATTATACTGTAGCGTGGAGGCACACTTACATCATCATCAACGACGCGCGTTGCAGCACGACGTCGCTCCTCCGATTCTTCCACAGGTATAGCTTGTTTTGTCGAGAAAGACCCACTGGACCGACGTAGGTTAATTATGGCGCCGTTAGCTTGGACTTTTCCCGTGAACATTCTGGCAGTACAATAAAGTCAGAAACGTAAGTGAAGCCTTTTATCGTAAGTCTTGCGGTGCATCGGCTAAGGGGCATAATAAGATGACCGCCTGCCGTGCTTATCTGTGGTCCAGTCCGCAGCGTCACAACTTTTTTCAATTTCTTCGCCATCTTGAAGCTTAGCCGGTGTCGACTAAGGCATTCAGCTCGCATCCGTCTATTATCAATCGTAAATCTGATGTAATCGTTTCGTTCCTGCACCTGTTTACTGAAATTATCTTGTCATCGATCTGCAACCGTGTTGGAGGATCTTCGTAACTATGGTTATCAGCGGCCTCACCTCCACAGGTCGCTTGCTTCAGTTTCCCTGGTGTGGGCTTGGTGAACGACGCCTAGGCAATCTTGGGGAGGCGCGTGGGCTAGGCGATCGGTAGCGCATGGGTGACGGTGACCGTGATTCATGTTGGCGAGGAGTAATGGGGCTTTGGCGCGTGGACAAGTATTCTTCGATCTCTGCTGGTCGTTCACCGTTTCGGGGGCATGATGCACTTAAGGGAAAGTCTCTTAATCCAGCTTGACGGTACGGGTTGAACCTATACAGGTGACCCGCTTCTCCACAGTGAAAACACAAAGGCCTGCGCTCGTGGTGACGCCAGACGTCACTTTTCCGGGGCCTCTGCTCTGCGAAACGAGGTGCACTAAGTGGTGGAGGCGGATAGGCAGCCGGTGGTTCCAGCAGACGAGGTGCACTGCGTACTGTCGACGGGTAGGGAACGGTCGTGGCAACTGCTCCACTACTGTGTACCGCGGGTTGCCTGAGTACGTCGGCGTACGTTGGCATGCGCTGCATCGGCTGTGGCTCATGCTATGGACCCCGTATGACCTGCCTCAGTTCGTCGCGGACAACGTCGACGATAGATAGTGCAGTTGGAGTCTGAGGTGTCCGCAAATTCTTGAGCTCTTCCCTGATCACCGACCGGATGAGCTCCCGCAGGGCTTCAAGATCGTTTGGCACGCCTCCAGAGAAGACATGGGCAGGTGCACAGCTTCCCTCCCAGGTTGTATTGCCGAGCGCGCTGTTCCAGCGTCTTTTCGATGGTCGTTGCTTCGGTTCTGAACTCTGCGGCCGTGGGCGGTGGGATGCGGACGATGAACTGCGAAGAATTCCTTGCTTTATCCCACGCATGAGATGGCGCAGATTCTTATCTTCACTCTTCGTGGGATCGGCACGCTTGAACAGGCGAGACATGTCCTCGATGTACACCAACCACGTTCTCGTTTGTGAGCCGGTTCCTAGCTTGAAGCGCAATTTCCGCCTTTTCTTCACGATCCGTGCTGGCGTATGTTGCTAGCACTTGTCGTCGAAATTCCTCCCAAGAGGACAAAGAAGGTTCAGTGGTTCTCATACCACGTTTTTGCGAAGACCTCAAAGCGACATATACGTTTCGGAGCTGCTGTCTCTCATCCCATTCATTGAAGCTCGCCACTCTCTCGAACAGTTCCAACCGGTCTTGCCCGTGTTCGAAAGAGTCGCCATGGAATGTTGGCGGCTTGAGAGATTGGCTTACGGCCAGCTGTGCCGGTATTACCTGGCTAGTCATTGTGGGGGCGTCCGTTGTCCGAGTTTCCCTTGGCGTGAAGAGAAGAGGGCCGAATTCGGGCGAGTCACCTCGAAGACGGCGGCTGGTCCGCTGGTGCGCAGGTGTCAGTTCCACGGAATGGACTCGCTGGTGGTCGGGGCTACGCTGACTTTCGTACGTGGGGCTTCGACTCATACCCAGCACCTCCACCAGAAATGTAACGATGTTGAGAAACGCAGGTTAACAAAACAACGATATTTAGTAAGTGCGAACCGGTTCCCACGACTAAACGTCACTGCGGTCGTGAAGAATTCCCGGCAGTCGCGTTCTAAAACTGGCGTCCAACCGCCTTCTTTCTTCTTGAGTGCTGCCTCGTGCGCGTTGCGCATGCGAGCCGGGTCCAACGGGGTGCTCGTGCCACGAAGATTGCTGAACTGAACTGAACCTTATTTGGTCCTGAGAAGAGCAAGTCCCCCTAAGGGGGCTCGTCTGCGGGCCGCGTCCACGACGAGACCGGGAGGTGGAACTCGGTGGCCAGGTCCTGGGCTCTCTGAGTCTGGACAGCCCGAAGTTGGTCGTGCCACAAGATTGCTGCCGGTTGTTGCTGAGCGGCACGGTACGGCATGCACAGTGTCCAATACGAAGGGCGCGCAACTTAAATGTGGCCAAGTTGCCGCGGCAATATATATATATATATCAGTGAAGTAAAGAGTAACCGGAGCGGCACAGATGTAGTTCAAAAAATAGAAGCACGTAGGAAAAACATAACAAGACTTTACTGACGTTACGGCCGGGGTCTGGCCTTCATATATATATATATATATATATATATATATATATACGGAAATGGTAATACCAGTATGCCCTTGTGCTTGCAGTTTTTTATACAGCCAAGTCAGGGATGATATGTGTAAGTGCTGTTTTCTAAAGCTTACCGGACTCACCAGCACCGGCACCTCGTAAGCTCTCGCGTATTCCTAGAAGGGGCATTATGTCACTCAGAATGTCTACTTGAGTGGCATGGCTAAGGTAACTGTGGATTTATTAGTTTTTCGGCTGCCGCCTGAGGCGCATGTGGAAGAATGAATCCAAGCTCAATTGGATTGTCTACTGCTTCTTTAGAATATTTTTGACGTACTAGGGCTGATTTCGGTTGCTCCGCGTGTCTCTCAAATTACGCAGACTTGGAACACATTTTTCTGTATCTGTGAGTTCGGGAGTACGGGATGCTTGTTTTGCAGTGGTGGGGGTGGCTGCTATAGAAGTGAAAGTATTCCTGACAATCTGTTGACTTGTACAGGGACGTGGAAATGCGACCTCCAGGCAATGAAAAAGTGACGTCGAGGAAGTGAACAATATCTTGGAAGAAATAGCGCGTAAAATAAATTGATAGGTGCAATGAATTGAAATTAGAAGTGAAAACAAGATACTTTATTCATACCCGGGCCCCACAAGAAATATGGCAACCAGGAATAGCTTGGAGAGTATTGTTTTTATGGCCGAGTTTCCGAAGAAGAGAATTTCTAACGGCGCCTCAAAGATATTACCACAATTTGGAGCCATGTTCGTTCCCATGGCGGCTCTGTTGATTTGCAGACAGTGCTTTCTGTCAAACTCGAAGAGATTATATGTAAGTACTATATATATTGTTGCATCCAAGCGTGAAAAGGGATGTGGGGTTCAACAAGAGAAAGAAAAAAAACGACGACTGGGCAGTGGCCATTCCTGCTGTTCGTAGCCTGCTGTTCGTCATCTCGTGTGGTGAATACGCACCAATGATTCCGTGGGTGCGACGGCACATCTCTTCCCAAAGGAGCAACTCTTCGCGAACAATCTGCGTTATGTTGAATGGAAGGTCATCACACAAGCTCGTGTTTACACTTGCCACCATTGTGATATTAGCGAAGCGACCAAACTTCGGTATTATCCCTCTCCTCTTCAGCGTCTCAAAGGTCATGCAGTGGCGAATGACATGAGACACGGAATCCAAGCTTTCTTTGCCGATCAAAAAATTGTAGATGTCTTCGGCTGCTCCTTTCAACAAATGTCTAACTTTGTCATGTTCGGACATTTGAGAGTTGACTATATTACAGAGTTTCAGCACTTCTTCAATATAAGTCTTGCATGTCTCGCCGGGAGACTGAGCCATTCGCGAAAGCGTCTGTTCAGCGCGTTTCGTTTTTGCACTGGTGTCTCCAAAACACGCTCTGAGCTCCTGGACGAAAAGCTCCCACAAAGTGAGCATGTATTCGTGATTCTCATACCAGACGAACGCTGTGTCGGTAAGGGTAAGCACAACATTGGACAATTGTGCGGCAGAGTTGCAACCGTTAGACCGCCTCACCCTTCGGTAGTTCGTGAGCCACTCGTCGGCAGTTTCTCCGGCTTTTCATCCGAAAGTGAGTAGCACCCGGTAGTACTGCCACGGAACACCAGCTGCTGGCCTTGGAGCAGCGTCAGAGGCTTCGGGAATCTGGTGGAAGGCGTCTTCAGGCATTTTAGGTGATAATGGCGGAAGTCCGGCAAGTCGACGGCTTCGGCGAAGTTGTAGCAGCGTAGGCTCCGCGGTTATGAGCGGTTTACTCCGCATGTCCACCAGTTTGTTATGCGCTAGGGGAAAATGGGTTTATTTAGGCGTCCAATGGCGGGAACAGCAGGCTACGAACAGCACGAATGGCCGCTGCACAGTCGTCGCTTTTCTGTGTCTTCCTCTTTTTGATTCCCACGTCCCTTTTACGCGCCTGGACGGGAGAACGCTTTGTCTGGCTCCGCAACATCAAACGCAGCCGTATCGACCGCATGGCACTCGACAGTGCACGCCGCGACCGTTGAGTATAGGTCTACCCCACAGACGAGAGGGCCCATGAGCTATCAAGATCATGAGTACGGCCAACGCCCTCACCGCACGCACTCTTCCCGGCGGCCGATGCCTATAGCCAGGATGAATGTGACCCACCTGCTGGCTATGCGGTCGACACGAACATGCCTGACATTGTGGGACATCGAAATTTGCTGCCTCTGCTGGTGTGTTTCCGTTGCGGTGTCGCGGGCCACACAGCGAAGTTTCGCAATCGTCGCCCAAGAACGTGGAATGGTCGATCCAGGTTTTCAACGAGGACCACACTTCCTCTGAGGAGAATTCAACAGCCGTACACGCCCTCATGGTCAGCTGGGGCTCCTCCAACCATTACTGGCAGAGAAGCTTTCGGAGCCGCTCACCGGCATCTGACAGGAGTTTGACACCTGGTGTCATCCTCTCGTGCACACCGTTTACCTGAATCTACATCGCCAGTACGCCTCTCCGCCTCGCCTTCGCAACCGGAAAACTAGCTAGCGCAGCCGATGGGGGTGAGGTCGCTCGACACGTGCTATCAACAGAAATGCCGCCCTGTAGTTGTTATGATTAAGAACAAAGTGCATGTACTTGTTGAGGGTGTTTCTGCAATGGCTCTAGTGGTTACCCGAGCAACTGTATCTGTAATGAGTCTCGCTTTCAAATGTTTGTTAGGGCGCATAGTTCTATTTCGTTGGGACCAGGCTGCAACGTTTATGTGGAGTGAGCGGCGAGAAGTTGCGTCCTGTTTGCGTGTGCACTGCTGAAGTATACTTGGCTGGTGGAGTTTTCGCGACGGAATTTGTAGTTATTCCCCTATCGAAGCAAGAAGTGATTTTGGGCATCGACTTTTTGTGACAGTTTGGTGCGACGGTCGATTGCCGCACAGGGGAAGTTTTAGTCGATGGCCGTGTTTCATCCGCACTCTCAGAGGAGACTTGCAGTCAAGCTAAATTTGTGTCTATGCAGGTACTGTTGTGCCTGCGTCCACCTCTGTGTGCATTTAAGTTTTTTGTCACAGTGAAGTTCCAGAATGTTTTCATGCCTCCGTAGAGACAATGCATCTAAACTGTGGGAAGAAGAACATTTTTGTCTCTGATTGTGTGGCATCCACCGTCAATGCGCGAGCTGGCTTGTGGACGGCTAATTTCCCGACAGAACCTGTCTTGCTTCAAGAAGGCTTGAAACTCGCCTACTTTACAGCATACACGTCTTCGTCCTTAGTTGAACTAACAGACCCGCCGTTTGAACCACGTCTCGTGTGAACCAATGCGAACCAACCACGCCGCGTGAACCAATCGCACTCTCCGTCCACGTCTCAGACGTGGACGGAGAGTGCGATTCTGCATTTCGTCTGTTCAAGTTACTGCTCACATCCCGACCTATCCTTCGCCACTCCAATCCTACGGCACCGACAGAAATCCACACAGGTGCCTAGTTGCGTTGGTCTAGGCGCTATGAGACCGTCAGCACAAGATTGCTTATGCAAGCCGCTCATTAAGCAAACCTGATCGCAATTACACGGTGACAGAGCAAGAATACCTCGCTGTAATATTTACGGTTCAGCGATTTCGCTCTTACTTGTACGGAAGCCCATTTGTACTCGTCACAGACCACCATTCCCTGTGCTCTCTTGTGAACCTTCGCGACCCTTGTGGTTGCCTTGCGCGCTGGGCTCTGAGGTTGCAGGAATATAACTTCACTGTTTCCTACCAGAGTGACCCAAACATGCTGGCGCAGACTGCTTTTCCCTATGCCGCTTACCACAACGGACTGCGACGCAGACGATTTTGATCATCTCGTTGGCACTGTGACACCCGCTTTTCCTGATATCGATGCCTTCAAAGCAGAACAATGGGCAGACACCATATTGGAGCCACTCTTCACTTCAGCCCTTTCAAGTGCCACAAGCAGCTACTGTGTACGTGATGGGCTATTGTACAAAAGGAACTACTCAAGCAGGGGTGCACGCTTTCTTCTAGGGATGCCGGAGCGAACGAACGCTTTTACTGGCCCGGATGCGACATTCGGCTGAGTTGTATGTTGTCAGCTGCATACTGTACCAACGTCGGAAACGTCCAACCACTGCCCCATCTTGTCTCCTTCAACATGTGCCACCTCCCAGCTTGCCCTTTCAGCAAGTTAGAATTCATCTGTTACGCCCTTTTTCTCAGCAATCCAAGGGGATGCGCTGGATAATTGCCGGCGCCCACTATTTCACGCGCTACGGGGCGACGGCGGCTATACCATCAGCCACTGCCACGAAGTGTCACTCTTCCTACTTCACGTTATTGTCCTACAACTTGGACCCCGCCTGGTGTTGTTATAAGCGACCGGGGACGTCAACTCACAGTGGATATCGTGGAAGAGCTTGTACGTTTATGTAACTCGCTCCTCAGGCACTCGACGCCATATAATTCGCAAATGAACGGCGTCACTGAGCGCACTAATCGAACGATCACCTTGTATGCTGCGCCGGATCATGAAAATTAGCATAAAGTTCTACCGTTTATTACATACGCCTACAACACAATCAGATCGTGGTTTTGGCATGTAACCCCCCACCCCACTACCAAATTTAATTTTAAGCTCTAGATAATAGCGTCCGCGACTGGACGAGGCCGTCATTAAACGCGCAGCAGACTCCTACACAGAGAAAAGAGAGATAAAAAAAAACTTGGTCATGCCGGCTTATGGACAGCGGAGTGTTTGACGGCTCTTCTTTCTTTACAAACAAAGGATGGTTATGCCATACTATTTCCATAATTTATTGCGCCAACACGTGTGTGTTTGCAAACAGAGAGCGAAATGTACCTTGTTATTGTTAAAGTTTGCAGGTGGTTCCATAAAAGTACGCGGTATCCAGACGGTACTTTGTACGCTAGTGTTTGTGGCCGTTAAGGGTATGTTAACGTAATATATTTATATTTAGCATTACTTTTCTACGTAGGACTAAAAAATATGAACACCTTAAGGTCAGATGTATAGCCTCCCGCATGTTTAGCTATATCGCGCGAGAACACTGTAATATGGTCGTACGGCGTCCTGAAGGGAACATCAAATTGGACAACTCTTGCACAGAAGAGTGCTTGGTGCATTCTCCTGGGGCGAGGATGACGCGTGATGGACGCTCGCGCGATATAGCTAAAAATTCGGGAGGCTGCACAATCATTAAAAAAGAAAAAAAAAATACGCTAGGCAACAATACGTGCAATACGTAATAAGCGTCGGCACTATTGACCGTGAGAATTCTTGCCGACTCTCACATTTGTGAAGCACTTACCAACGACATTTTTCTCTGGGTTGAAATGACAGTCGGTGTCAAATATTGACATACCCCTCCTGTAAAAGATATCAGGAACTCAGAAGAGTTAGCAGCCCGTTTCATAGCGTCGTAGGTTCCTCTGGAATGCTATCTAGATTTATTGGCCTAATTTGTGCATGCAAATGTCTGCACACCATGCCACTTATTCGCACATAAACTGAAACTAGGGCTGCTCAAAATTCTACACAGAAGTGCTTCATCGTGATGGCACGTTTAAGGCACTTGCCATATTTCAAAAAAGGGAAGGCAGTCACATTTAAGTGACTGTTTTCCACCGAAGCAAGAGCGCTAAGTGGCGCTCGCCGTAAAGTGCCTATGTATCTGCCGTAAAATCTCTACACCCCGTGTCGTACGTAGCAGGTAACACAAAGCAGGCAACGCATAGCAGGCAACTGCTCGCATTCCCGATCAAACGATCGTGCATCCCGTACGAATTATATAGTTTGTATGTAATTCGTTGTAACGTCTGATGCTTTTATGTCGCGAAATACGGCCACATGACTACAGGGGAGGCATCGGAGATCTGAACCCGTTTACTTCCAAACGAGCGGACTGACATATCTCTACGACCAACGGCTACAGTGCGCCGCTATCGTTCCCGGCCGAAACATCGCAGGTCGTATACTCGAAGCACCAAGGTATATGAGAATGACAAGTAATACGTAAGTTTACGTAACCTTACGTCCAAAAGTTGTAGCTGTAATACATGTATGTCATTTATCTTTTCCTTGGGAACTGCCGCAGGTCCAAAATGACGGCATTTCATGACGAGCGCAATGCGACGTGCTACGTCACACTTGCGTAGCGTGTGCAGCGTTGTGTACAAAGCACTAAATCAAGTGAATTTTGCATTTCCGTCTTCTACGTTCTCACCCTAACCGAACATCCAGCACAGAGACACCCATTACACTTGTTATGAACGAGGCACTTGTTGCTACGGCTGCAAGCAGCAGAGGACCTGACCACTGGTGCGCCGCTGCCTATTTGCGTGTTGGTATAAAGTGACGAGTATGCACCCTTGTAGCACACATCAATCATAGTACGATGAATATGTGGGACTAAGGTGCAAATGATCTCGTACGAACAGCGGTGCCTTACTTAAACGAAGCAGCATTCTGGAAGCTAGGGCCATCTTCCGCTAATCAAGTGGCTTATTTCATCGAGAATTCTATGTAGTCCCTCGTTAGCTGGGAATACAAAGCGTTTTTTTAGACTACACGAAATTTAAAAAAATTGCCTGTGGCATATAGCGCAACTGTAGTCCTTGAGCATGAATAATTCAAGTGGCGGACATTACTCGCAAGACAAATCGAAGCACATAATCGAATAAATACCGAAAATACTTTAATTATATTTTTGAATATTTACTGAACGTATTGCAAATTTCAAATTGTAGCCGGTGAGTTCCCGTGACATATGCACTTGGAACGAGTTCTAAAGATCGCGCGGGTTTCGAGATATACACGGTCAAACTTTTCGTAAAAATGCACTATTATTCGAATGTTTTTTTTTTTACAAAATCCGTTTAAGCATTTAAGCACAAAAGTAACTGGCCCGCCCATGTACTTCGTCATGCACTTTCGCAATTAAAATCTCAGCACTGGTTTAATTATGAATATCATTCAGCTACGATTCGTAAATTGAAATATGTACCGCGAAGTCAATAATTGCAGTTATTTAGTGAACTTTCGTTAATGAGTTGATTATGCAGTTTGATTTTCCGTGCAAGTCCGCATGGTGGAGTTATACAGCTAAATGGCTAGAATTAAACTATCTGTAAAAGATGGATTTTAAAAATTTTGTATGATCTAAAAAAAAAAGCACTCGGTATATAAAAGATGACGATTGAAACATCGAGCAGCTAGGCCCAGTGCGAAGTGCTAGAACAGGCAGGTGTTGTGAATTCCGTTTTGCATGGGTCAGAAAAGGCTACGTGTATTGCACAACGCTGCAGGAAATTTCTTAGGAGATTTCGAGCAACAAGAATGTTACGTGCCGCTTTACTGAGGAGAAAAACAGTGCCATCACGCATCTCAACGAAGTGTAGACTTGTTTCTGCTGTGGCATTTAAAGGCTATTATGCCTTTCAACGATCAGCTCAACGGACATTTTAGAGTAACGCAGGTAAATAGTAATATTATATTACTCATTTCACTGCCATTATGATGCCCGTAAACATAGTAGTACCATGAATGTTTGTCGAGGGAACATATATACGCTGTGTGCAATGACTGTCACACCTCAGTACATGTTTGCATTATTAAATGAAAGAAAATGTATTGTAGCTGCCATTATAGTTTTAAAAGTAGCAGGATTATTTAAAACCGTGCATGCGATCAAGCAGTTCTCGCAAGAACTCCCAGATTCGTATGATTCTATGCAACCTCTGATTTCCCGTAATTAATAGCATCGAGAGTGAATAGGAAAGAATTTGAGACGCAATGAAATACCCCAAAACAGGAACTTTTTTTTCTTGAGGCGGGTTCAAGTTTAAAAGACCAGTCGGGGTATTCGACACATACCTGCGATCGACAAGTGGGTGGTGCATTGGTGCTGTCCAGGAGGGGGCCATAAATGCGCTCACTTGAAGGAAATAATCCATCGATTTGTTCTTCCACTCCACCGCCTTGTTGATCTAATGGGGGAAAAAAGAGGAATAAAATGCAGGCCACAACATTGTAAACATACAGGCACTGACACATTGTGGATATCTGATGAATGCAGCCACCCACCTTGGTGGACATCATATTGACGAGCACGTTGGCTGTGTAACGTGCCGGAAAGAATGAGAGCACGACGACGCTCTGCGCCTGCGTGAAACGGTGTTGATTTGAGCAGAGTTATTGAGACGAAAGCCTTAAATGGCTCATGGGTCGAAAAATCTGACGACCGTGCGGCGTTATGGCACCAAAATTCAACTGATGATTTCAGGTGACCTCTCAGACACACTCAAGAGACTGTTATCGTGAGTAGAAGCAAGTTCGAAATGACTATAGAAGCTACGAATATAGCTGCATTTCGTGAACGCACGCGCCAGTACGCCATCAAATTCTTTATCAATAAAATGCCTCGGATTACCTGTGTTCGCGTTGAACGGACACCCTTAAATAATTAGTGTGGCCACAAAAGTGTCTGTGTGTGATTTTTCCGGTTTTGTTTATATTTGCCGAACAATGTACAAGTGCCATATGACGTTGAGGAGTATAAGTATGCCTGCAAGAACTGGAAATAAATATTTGGCTGAAAGTTAGCTCTGTGTCTATTGTACCTTCTCGTGTCCCTTTCAATCTGTCTGCGCTACGAGAAACTAGACAAACTAAAAGGAAAGAGAAAGCCGTGACTGTTCTAACATGCAATGAACCTCGCAAAACTAGTGGCGATGTCTAGGCGACCGCAAAAGAGAAGTAAAAGAAGTAAATAAAAAACAATACGACGCAACAACGCATTCGAATGAGAATGTGCAGTAATTTAATGAATGTCTCGTGAGCGTGCAGGCTTGCACCTTCATCCTGTTTAGCGTATGCTAAAGTGACTGTCAACTTTTTTTTCTATAGAAAAAGAAATCAGAAAAAGAAAACTTGCATCTTCTTGCATCTTCATGAAAAGTTAAAGAAAGGCGTGTGTAGTTTGTCGCAAGTTAGCGACAACGTGGTCAATGACCGTTAGTGAGATTATGTGTACCGCATTTTCTGGATTCTGGCGGGCACTTGCAATGCTTGCAACGCGTATCCGATTTTCTGGGCCAGAAGCGAAAAATCTATCGTGGATTGTAACGTGAACTCCGGTTTTCATTCTTGAAAAATTATCGGTACAATGCACTTGATTGTACTCTCACTGGTGTTTCAGTGGAGATTTGTTCTCACAATTAAAAATGAAGCATCGATTGCGATAGCAAATTAGTAGACAGCTATGCGAAGCAAGGATATTAGTTTTATCGGCCGTATTAACTTGCGAACATTCGTTTACTAAATTAACAAGCCCGGTGTCACGCGCACACAGGTAAACATGAACGCATCTCGCCTGATGACCGCGGAAACTCGCTGTGAAAACGCTGGAGAAACCGCGCCAGCAGCAGCGGCCAAATCGACCATCGCGCTGTCTCTCGTCTCCCTTCAATGCGAACGTCGAAAGCACAGCGCATACGAAGCTACCGGCACTCGGAGCATGCACTTTCTCTCCACCGCGGATCGCTTTGAAGATGAGGCCCGAGCGGGCGTGCACTTCACCAAGTCGCAGATCGCTTTCACGATACGGCGCCCGCGCGGCCGCTCTGTAAGCAGCAGCCGATGGAGCATAACGCATCCCCCCTCCTTCTCTGTCGCCTCGCTCCCGTGCCTCTCGCGTGAAAGACCGTGCGCTGCCTGCCTTTCTCCCTCGCATGCGCTACATTGAGCCGCGATTCCCGGCTCACCCTCGTACGCTTTCACCAGCGCGCACAGCGTACAGCGCGTAGCGAGGATTTTATCGCCGTTGGCCTTTATACGGAACCTCGCGGTGACGGTGACGCCGACGGCAGAAATACGGTTACAGCGTCCATATATTTGATATCGCAATAAAATAATGCCAGAATTTCGCCGTAACGGCGAAGCAATGAATGTGATGCAGTCAGGAAGCGCTGCAGTCAGGAAGCGTGGCGGCAGCACCGAGCGAATTGACCTTCATGCTGTCTCTTGCTCCAACTCAACTAAACATCGAAAGCACAGCGCATACGAAGCTACCTGCCCTGGGCGTACTTTGTCCACATCGCAGATCGCTGTCAAGATACGGCACCCGCGGGGCCACGACGTAAGCAGCAGCCGCCGCAGGAGTAGAAATTCGCCGCCGCCGTAGTAGAATATAGTAGAAAAGTAGACGCCGCCGGAGTAGAAAATTCTTTCCCTTTCCCTTCCCTCGCCTCACCCCCCCTCTCCGTGCCTCGCGCGTGACAGAAGACGGCGCGCTTCCACCCCGGCTATCTTCCTCGCGCGCGAGATTGAGCGGTGATCGTCGGCTGACCCTCGCAAACTTTCACTCGCACATAAGCCTACGGCGCGTGGTGACGATGTTATCGCGTTTGGATTTGATACGGAACATCACGGCGACGGCAGAAGTGCGCTTGGAGTGTCCATATAATTGCTGTCGCTATGAAAAAGCTTATTGTTCTTGCGAGGTAGAATACACACCGGGCATCGCTCATTCTAGCTGTCGGATGACCTCCTTATCACATACGTATGCCATCCGACAGTTGGAATGAAAGATTACCGGTGTGTCCTTATCACATAAGTATATGGCGGTGAAATGCAAGACCGCCCCGCCCGTCTGCTTGCATTGTTGTGCACGCTAAAGAACCCCATGTGGTCAAAATTTAATCCGGAGCCCTCCACCACTGCGTGACTCATAACCAAAACTGGTTTTGGCATGTAGAACACCAAAAAGAAGATCACATAAGTATAACCTGACAGAGCATCTCATCTTGGGTGTTACATGAAAAAAGTTGTCGCAGTTTCACCTGAAAGGCGAAGCATCAATTGCGACAGCAAATTTGTAGAGAGCTATACGGAGTAATGATAGTAGCTTTATCAGCTGTATTAACCTGGACATGCAGCAGCACCGGCCACACGCAGAAGTTGCCGACGCCGTCGGCGTTTTGCCCGCGTTCGCACAAAATGCGTGCGGCGTTGGTGATTGTTGCCGGAGCCTCTGATATAAATAGGCACTTAATGCCGCAGCTAAACGTCGCCTCCCCCCCACGGCCTTTCGCGCGTCGGAAGAAGGCGCGTTTGCTCTGCATATATGGTTATTGTAAAGGAGGAAAGAGGCGCCTACTTCTGCAGCCCTTAAGGAAGCACGGCGCAGAACGCGCGTTTGTTCTCGCCGTGGGTTCACTCCCCGTGAAAGCGCGCGTCCCTCGCGCCCTTTCACTCGCACATACAGCGTTCGGCGCGCGGCGACGATTTCATCTCCATTGACGTCATACGGAACCTCACGGCGACGGCGACGCCGACGGCAGAAATCTGCTTTTGAGTGTCCATATAATTCCTATCGCAATAAAATTATGTGGATCACACGCGCTGTGGGAATCAATGTGAGCAAAGCTTTTCGTGCTGTTAGCATTGACTGACGGTAATTGGCGTTGATGTTTATGGTGAGTGTTTAGGTTCTTCAGCCTTTAGTGCAATACGAAAGTGGTGAGTTGATGTAAACGTTACTTGCACGCACTAGTTGTGTTTGTCTGCGCAGTACATATAACACAGGGCGAGACGTGTTTGCTTGAGGCGTTGTTGTGCGCCATCGTTCATAGCTTCCGGGGTAAGAGCTGTCATTGCCTGACATGACACATCACATTGTGGCATAAGCATAAAATTTTAATTAACTTATGGAGCGGTACGTGCCAAACCCACAATCTGATTATGAGGTACATCGTAGTCGTGACTCCGGAATAATTTGAGCCACCTGGCATTCTTTACCGTGCACCTAAATAGAAGCACAACGAGAATTTTTGCATTTAGCCTACGTCGAAATGCAATTGCCGTGGTCAGGGTCTTACCCGCGAGCTCGAGCAATGCCATAGCCGTAAAGCTATATACCGCTGCGGATAGCGAAGTGTTGATTTCATGGGCGGCCGCTACTCTAATGTATCACCTAGACGCCGCGGTACTTTAATGCACATTTGCGTATGCACGCACTGGGTGAATTGTCGGCGTGGCAAATTTGCTCGGTTTTCATTTTTCAGAAATAGCAGAAACACTGTACCTTGAAATAAAATTTATGCAATTTTTGCCCAACTACTGCCTTGTCAAGTAGTAGTGTTTCCTTGCCTTCTAACATTTCCTTTTCCCTCGACCGCACTCTCCCCATGTATGCGAGCTGCGAGCGAGGCGTGGAAAGGCTGTTGTGATTAACCTTGTTTCGTGGCTGCGTCGGTCCTCGTCCTTCTCTGACTCCTTTCCCTGCCTCCTCTCCGCCATTCTATATACCCGCCCTCTGGACTGCTGCACGTTAGTACAAAGGTCACAGGTAATTACAGCCGTCAATTGTGGCGATGGCCAGGGAGCTCCAGACGGCATTGTGGCGACGCGATGAAAAGTTCCAAATAAGTTCCTCGCCGCGCCTTTACTCTCCGCCGCGCTCCTGTACCTTGAAACTAACCCCTCCCCCCCCCCC
This sequence comes from Dermacentor silvarum, assembly GCF_013339745.2. Lineage (NCBI taxonomy): Eukaryota > Metazoa > Arthropoda > Arachnida > Ixodida > Ixodidae > Dermacentor > Dermacentor silvarum. The sequence continues at coordinate 91,626,859 of NC_051155.1, forward strand.
CCCCCACCCCACCCCGCCTACCTCGCGGTGTGCCAGACAGCAGAAGCAGTCGAAAAGTCGAAGGAAGGCGCCAAGGAAGTTTTGCTTTAAAATGGATCCCCCCGGTTACTATTCTCGTTCATTCATAGCTAGGGTCTAGAATCTGGCAGCCTTGATTACATTTTATGCAGCATACCTGGGTTTATCAGGCCACTTGTCTGCTCTGCTAACTTCATGTGTTACATGACGCCATCGCGCAAAAAAGAATGTTCCACGTCTGCTCAGCATGGCTCTGAGTTTCGCTGTCTAACACTGCCAGCAATTGATCAAGCACACATAATACCCAAGAAAGGGGACAGATTGGTGGCCGTCGCCGTACCACAATTAGTAGTTCAATGCACGCCTAATGCGGAGGTTGTGGGTTCGTCTCCTACCGGCGACAAGTTACCTTTTCGTCCACTTTCATTTTTCTTTTTCATTATTTTCAGAATTTAAATTCAGTCACAGCTAATTACCCTATGTTTATTTGGCTTCATTGCCTGTTGACTGTAATGATAGTAATTAATCAAAATAGAGCCCCTCTGTCTCCCTTCTTCCTAATTATGTTTTTTTTCTATCTTCTTTATACTTCTTGTTCCTTTGCCACCAAGGTTTTGGGTAACATGATGGGTGTTTATTAGAAAATTGCAAATGCATTTTTTATCTCAAAAGTATCCGTCGCGGGAGGGAGCAAAGAATGTCAGCTGGCCTGACCGCGAAGTATTTTAGTCAAAGAGCCAGCATGTCGCATTCACCAATTTACCCTGGCAGCATCGTCCTATTCTTCCCGCCTCTCTTACAGTAGGGCCACTACAAAACTAAGTCCACACCGTCAAGAATATTCCCAATTTCTTTGCTTACTTCCACGTTTCTGTTGCGAGGTAGTACCATGGGTGGACACATTCATGGAGAACCACTTTCTTGAACAAAATGTAGCCATACGTGCTACCAGCACGTTCTCCCTCCCCTGCCAAAATTAAGGTATCCATGGGTTATTTGCCTTCAGGCTTGAAGCAGCCACACCTGCTGTGTTGTCCTACTCCGCAAAGAAGGCCAAGAATGATTATGTCGATAGCGCGTACACAGCAGGCAGGTGTCTCGTTGGTAAGTCTTCATCGCTTTTTGAAGCGCCGCAATCTATCGTGCTCTACATGGATCACATGTGCTGTAAAGCAACAAGCTGCTCGCACACCTTTTGGGTAAGAATATGCCTGGTCCAGTTGTCGACACGTTCGATGGCCATGACCTCGTCAATGAACGCGGACCGTATCTCTTCGGCCATTATGTCCGCCTGAAATCACACACGCACATACAACAGAACACTGACATGCATACACGTATAGAGATAGTAATTCTGGAGATGAATAGGCGCTGTTTACAGCAGCGCTTTAGGGAACACGACTTAGTGTCGCAAACAAGAAAATCAGCAGGTGTTATGACAGTCACGAAAATGTACTTCTGAATGCAAGCGCAGTTTCAAGCCGAAGCATGTGTTTCGAGCCGCAGCGGCAACAGCAACAATGATACAAAATTAGTTTCTGTTCAATCAGCTGAAAAGTGCGCATAAAAACGGTATCTCCCAGAGCTCTGCATTGATTGCATATTAAGGAGGCCATAGTATAATGCTAACATCTTACCTGTGCAACGTTGAAATACTCAATATAATTAACCCTCTAATACGCAACGAAATATTTTTTACCGTTCGCCCACTGAAGGCACGCATTGATGGTGGATAAGAGTTTTTATTTTCAGAAAGCATTTGATAATAAGTGTTTTGAGACAGTGAGACAGAAACACTGAATCTTTTAATTGCCGCGTTATGTATTTATTAATTAGCGAATGCCACAGTTAAAAGTACACCACTGGAAATTTACCACTGGAAATTGTAAAGTCTACCATACAAAATTGTAAAAGCAGGCCATATTTCCTAAGATGGGGGTTGCTGGTGTCCGCCATTAAGTTCACGTGAAGCCATTGCTGCTGCCACAAGACAATGGTGATTACTACACTCAGCTCACAAGTCGAAATACACAAAACTGTTTTTTTCGCATTTCTATCCCTATATTCGTTAAAGTGAGCATTAAAATTAGTCATTGCCGGTTATAATTAAAATTTAAATTAGTGATTGCACTCTCTCAGTGGTTGCACTCTCTGTTCTAATGAATAAAAAACAGGCAATACAAGCTCACTGCATGTCTTGCGGCGGCCTTTGGTTTGGCAGCGGAAACATTTCCTTTGAAGGAATGAATTTGATAATTCATATCTGATTTACCTATGCGTTTGATGTAATCGTTTTATGTCTAGCGCATTCAGTGGTTTATAAGACTTGAATGTGTATGACGTGACACGTCACCCACATCAAAAGGAAACAGAACACATGACGTGCGAACCAGAATGATATTGCGCGCCATTAAATGCACGATCCATTTTGTTTGATCAACCTGGTACATTACGAGCGTAATTTAAAATGTAATTTCAGCCTTCTTTATGCATCTACCGCTCACTGCTGAAAGCGCTGTGGAAAATTAGATCTATCTGCTTTCTTTACATTGCAGATGACGCAGAATCCGGACTGTGCGAAGATTCTTTTCTTTCGGCATCATTTTTGCACTTCTTCATTTACTTGCATGACGCCAGATTTTTGCTATCGCCAGTATCGGCCACTCACCGGGCCGGCTCATCAAAAGAAAGAAAAAAAAACTGATTAGAATCGATGGAATAGAATCCTCACGTATTACTGAGCCCAGTTTCAGCGGTTTTGTAGGAGATAAAATAATAACTGCGTGCCATGAGTTCGGTGAAGAGCGGGGTGCTGTCGGCCGCCTTGTCGAAAGCCGCAATCATGAAGCTGGGCAGAACTCGGTCGGCGAGACGCAGGCATAGACGCCACTTGGGCACTGGATGGGGATGCATGTGACCCGTAAGTACGAACATGGCCGCGTCCCAGAGGTAGTCCTTGCCCTCCAGGAACGGTGAAAGGTAGATGGCCGTGTGGAAGGCCATGTACGTGAATACATCGGCTCTGTGCATGAATGGTGCAAGGGGAGATGGAATTTACTTAGACCTTGCTCTAACAACGCACTCATTTCTTTGTGGCCGTCGGCACTTCTGTATTCGACCACGCGACATCTATTAATGCCGATGGCCCCTTTTCTATGCCCGGCATGACGAATAAGATTCACAGTTATTTAATTTCGAAGGACATATTACTACACCAAATCTGTATCTTTATCGTGAACTGTTTCCGCAATTGAGCTTGTAGAATGCAGACACCCCGTTTATTGTTTTATTATTTATTAACCCGTTAAGTACCGTGGGCGTGTCCTACTCGAGTTAAAAGGACTCGTATGTCTCGTCTACGGGTTAGGGCGCTCTTTCTAAGTACAGGTAATGAGCCGGGCTTCTCTAATTGAGTTTTACAATCTGGGGACTTCCCGCTGTGGCTGCTAGGGCCCTACAGACTTTATTCGCCCAATTATAAAGCCCAGATTTTAAAGATGGCGGCTCCCAGTCACGTGTGCCGCGCATGTCGCGAAAGCGCGGCATTCATTTCAATAAGTCGCCAACCTCCGTACACGATTTACTTCTGCATGAAAGCATTGGCAGTGACGGCAGTGTTTTTCATGCTATAGCCAACATGCAGTGAGTGTGATTTCGCCGACTACGATTATATACGGCGCAACCGTAGAAGAAATTATAGGAATGGATTTATGATACGAAACCTGTGTTCTAGTCCACCATAGCCACTTTTCAAAAACTTTTCTTTTTTATTTGCAAGCCTTTCTCCCCAAATGTTTGCTCGAAAATGCACATATAATCAGACGGTAGTGACGCAATGGAACTCCTGCAACTCTCAAATTTCTAGTCAACGTTTCTTGTTACTTTTGTTTCGCATTTTCAGACACAACTTTGGTATTTACTATACCTCTTGATATATATATATATATATATATATATATATATATATGAATCTGCAAGCACACGATAAACAGATGTGCAATATAGAAAAAAAGATGTATTTTTCTGAAACATCTTTGAGGTTTTCTGCCGGCACACAGAGGGCTTACAGTAATTAATTTTATGCGCTGCTGTACCTATATGTATTGCTGTAGTACTTTGTGCTTTAGGCTTGGAGCCCTGCCATACACATAAATAGATAAATAAATAAAGTATCGTTAATTCGGGGAACAAATACTTATTGCTGACATTGAATAAAAGAAAAGTAGGAAAGACTAAATTGCGCAACGTTGTCCGCTTTAGTAGCAGCGCAATGCTTGTGACGTCTTGACGAATACGACAAAGGTTGAATTTAATAGATTTATCGCTTCTGGCGTATAGGACGGTTATAGATCCAACCTATAAAGTATAAAGAGGAAAAAGCAATTCCGGAAAGTTCTGCCTGCATTATTTAATAAATCACAAGAAACCTGAACTACCAAAAATGTAAACAATGTAAGATAAACATGCGACACCTTACAACAATTTCTTAACAGTAGGTAACATATATAAATGATATAAAACACATCTAAACAGCACTTACAGAAAGTATACAATACACCTCTTTATAACGATACATACATATATAGAAAGTGGATGCGTGTTTACAGTAGCATTACACAGATATAAGGTGAATAATATGCAAAGCGCGTATCATGTGCCTACAAATGCGTGCCTACAAATGTAGCCGGTTTACTACAACCCGTCCAAGTACCGCAAACGCAATTTGACCAGATCGGAATGAACCTCTTGGGTCCACTTCCTACCTCTACTACTGGTAACCGCTGGGTTACTGTAGCAACTGACTATCTCACTCGCTACGCCGAAACAAAAGCTATCCAGAGAGGCACAGCAGCAGAGGTGGCCCGATTTTTCATAGAGAATGTTTTGCTGAGACATGGCGCACCAACCATCGTCATAACAGACCGAGGCACCGCATTCACAGCCACGCTTTTAGATCACGTCCTGATGCTCAGTGGCACAACTCATCGAAAGACAACAGCCTACCATCCACAAACGAACGGACTAACAGAGCGCCTGAACAAAACACTCGAAGACATGCTTTCCATGTACGTGAATATAGAGCACAAAGATTGGGACGAGATTCTGCCTTATATCACGTTTGCTTATAACACGGCTAAACAAGAAACTACACGGATGACTCCATTCAGCCTTGTCCACGGACGCGAAGTAAGGACGATGCTCGACGCCATGCTACCACACGAACCTGACGACATTGACACGGATGCCGAAGCGTTTATGCAACGTGCAGAAGAAGCCAGGCAACTCGCACGCGTGCGAATACACCTGCAGCAAGAATACGATGCAGGTCGCTATAATGCCCGTCATAGGCCTGCAACGTACGACACCGGTGACAGAGTATGGGTCTGGACGCCTATACGAAAACGGGGACTATCCGAGAAGCTGCTGAGGCGATATTTCGGACCCTATAAAGTGCTCCATCAGCTAAGTGACGTCACATACGAGGTCGTTCCAGATAGCCCTTACTGCACAAGGCGCCGCCAACACCGTTCTGAACTTGTGCACGTAGTGTGCATGAAGCCCTACGTCAGCGAGTGACTGTACGAGGGACTTTCGTTTTCACCAAGCGAACTTATTGTTTAGCATCGGGGCGATGCTCTTTTCGAGGGAGAGCAAATGACGCGTGCTCTATGTTGAAATTTAGACTACGATGACGATATGTGCTTTAACGTGCTCCGTGTAGTGGGACAGGGGGAACTTCAAGACGAAGAAGACGTCTGTTGTTTGGTGTTCTTTTTGAACAGGCTGTTCCGCTGCCGTCTTGCTCCGCCGTTGTTGTCTCTTGTTCGCGTTGAACCGCGACAATATGATACCCATGAAAAGTATTTTTTCTTTTGCGTAGGTATTGTTTCAACCCCGCAGAGTAGTTGAAGGAATGTCACTTCACACCTTGACATCTGCAGCTTTTTTTTTGTCTCCGCTGACCGTAAGCATTATTTGAAAATGGTACAAAATATTTACCTTGAGAAACGGAACGCGAGCTCGTCGTGCGTTTTACAAATATGTCGCTTTGAAACACACTTTTGTTTAGGAAGATGTTGTTATTACCAACGCCAATGGTAATCACGTAAAGTAAAGAATGGAATGTGATCTTGCTGGTTTCAAACATGGGCCTGGAAGGGGTGTGTGGTCGCCCGAAATTATTTAACCTGAAAGCTCTTCTTTGTAAACACTATCAGAGGCTCAAAGTATGTTCTATAAATGTAACCCCATGCTCCCATACAATCTGCGAAGTGCGACTGGTAATATAGTACTTGAATGTCTCCAGCGCAAAGAATTTCTTAGCGTTTGCTAAAACAAAACAGGGGAAACATAACTTTTTGTCAGTGTGAATCTACATGAGACTGCTGGTTAAACGCGTAGTCTAACTCAACGCCCAAATATGTGATCTTGTTTGTCTGTTCCTACTGATCCCTACCAGTTCTTATATTAACACCTGGTTGAGCTTAAAAATTTATATGGAGTCTCGAAGACAACATATACTGTTTAGGACGCGTTCAGTGATAGTTGATTAGCTGCGAACCAATTATAGATCGAGATTATTTCATTGTCTAGCGTAGCAACGGCTTTATTAATTAAATGAGACGTCAGTACATTCCCGGTATCGTCAGCATATATGATTGCATTTGTTGAATAAAGGCATGTCTGAAAACCACTTATATAGGGGCGGGAAAGAATAGACCCAAGCACTGAGACACCCATACACACAGGCAGTAATCGAGAGATCCATCCTTCAATTGATAGAGATTAGCCGTGGTCAGTCAAGTGCTACCTCCTGAAAACATATTGACGCGTGTACTTGTTTATCCTCGGTGACCGCTTTCACCCGGCTAGCAAACATTAAACGTTATCGCGCAGCGCAAGATGCGACTACGTGATTTAGAACTTCCGCGAATGTTATCGTTGATTGTATGTGTTGTGTATGTTGTGTATTGCACGCGCGACACCAAGTTTGTAGTAGCTTCTGGAAACCACGCGGGCACCAGCGTGCACTGGAACCTTCGACGAGTAATCTACAAAAGCCGCCGCGCTTGACCCGCGGATCAGATTTCGGCGATCGTGAGCCCTGTTCACCGTTATCGCTGTGCTTTGGGTGTAACTTGCTTTTGTGGACACAAGTTCGCTCAATAAAAAGTTAGTTTCGTCATTCACAGTTTTGCTGCTGTATTATTCACCCTCGCTACTGCGTGACAATATGCCAGTCCCTTGAACCAATACCGTCTAAGTTCACTAATCACAAAGTCATTATCCACATAATAAAAAGCCTTCTTTACGTCCACGACACAGCTACACTAATGACATTATTAGTTAGAGCCTTGCAAATTGTCTCGGAAAGCGAAATAACTGCTGAGGTAGTTAACTTCGCTTAGCGAACGTCATGCTCGTTAGTTGTGTAATGGCCTTAGAAGAATCGAAGTTTCAGCATTTATTTATTGTAGATATTGTATTATTCAGTCCGGACCATTCCACACCCAGTACATTCAGACCCGCCGTGGTTGCTCAGTGGCTATGGTGTTGGGCTGCTGAGCACAAGGTCGCGGGATCGAATCCCGGCCACGGCGGCCGAATTTCGATGGGGGCGAAATGCGAAAACACCCGTGTACTTAGATTTAGGTGCACGTTAAAGAACCCCAGGTGGTCCAAATTTCCGCAGTCCCCCACTACGGCGTGCCTCATAATCAGAACTGGTTTTGGCACGTAAAACCCCATAATTTAATTTACATTGCTCATCACGACCTCTGGGGGATCTGTGTTGTGCATCAAAAGTATTAGTGTTTCAGAACCTGACCTGAACACTTCTCACAATCCCCGGTACGTACTATCGACCAAAAAGTTTAGGGACCAAGGGATCTGACAAAAGCTGAATATCTCCGCAGCCTCAAAACACAGCCCGGTATTCCCATGTTAGAGCCTCTACTAGTATATGCGAACAACAATGTGATGTACGGTTTCACTGGCTACTTTTAAAGGCTGCTCGGATATTTAGCATTTTCTGAGATACCGTGGTCCGTAAACTTTCTTGGTCGATAGTACATCATTCGTTAGAAGCACGGAATCTTTGTCAGCAAAGCCTACTTACGGTGATGACTTTAAGTGAGCTTGGATGACATGAAGCTGGTCGTAATTCTTGATAATTGCCATCTTGTCCTCACCCATGTACTCCTTGGAGCCATCCATCATGTCCAAGAGCTGAAAGAATATATACATATAGGGTGTTTCAGCGACCACTTCTAAAATTTATTTAAGGTTGCCTGTGGCAGATAGCACAATTCTAGTTAATGACCTGGTCTACTCGAAGAGGCGGACATTACTTGCACAAAAAATTGAAATGCATAATCGACTAATAAAAAAATTAACTAATAAAGTTTTTAACTAATTACCTGATGGCCCATTTTGCAATATACAAATGGTAGCCGTGGAGTTCGCAAGGCGGATCCACTTGGAATTAATTCTCAGGATGACACCAGTTTGGAGATATTGTTACGCGTGAAAGAGACCGTTTATCACCCTTACGGATGAAGGGGGCCGTCTATTTTAGGTCGCGAAGGTGAGCGCAAGAGCGGCCAGCTGGTTGATCAACTCTGCGTCGTCCTCTTCTTTTATAACGCGGGACCAGACGAAACCCGCCGGGCGAGTCAATCCAGTTGTCTCGATGTAAACCGGTAGAGCGTCCTCGCAGAACCTAAATGGCCAGACATAGGGTCGTCGTGCACAGCACTCAGAATCGCTATACGAAGACTCTTCGGCATCACTAGAAGAAAACGTGCTCCAGTACTGGAGCACTGCACGGGCTCGGGCTTACCCGAAAGCCCGGGCCCGGCCCGGCCCGTGGGCCGGGCCGGGCCGGGTAGAGGAGTTTTTTCACGGGCTCGGGCCGGGCTCGGGCACGGCGTGTGCTTGTTGACCCGGGCCCGGGCCGGGCTCGGAATTTCTGCGAGTTATTCTCGGGCTTCTCAACTCTGAAAAACATGTATTTTTCGGTCTCGGGCCGGGTTCGGGCCGGTTTCTAGTCGGGCTCGGGCCGGGCTCGGGCTTAAGGTAAAGGGGTGGCGGGCCGGGCCGGGCGGGTAACGTAGATTATTTCCGGGCCCGGGTCGGGCCCGGGTCTCGCCATAAAAGTTTTGATCGGGCTCGGGCGGGCCGCCCAATGTAAAAACGGGCCCGGGCCCGGGCCGGGCCCGGGCCGCAAAAATCGGCCCGTGCAGTGCTCTATCCAGTACTGGTAAAGCTCTTCTTATACAGGAGTCTATCACGTACGCAGAAATGGTTTGCTGTAGTAGAAGTGGTCGTAGCGGTGAAGAGCGGTGTTAATTTAGCGTCCTTCCGCTGTTCGGATTTGAAACAGTCGAACTCTGGAAAACTTGTTGACACAGAAGCCACAAGGTGATCGAAGTCGTCGGCGTCAGAGTCCGTAGTACTAAGTGGCATACGCGAGAGGCAGTGCGCGTCAGTGTGTCGTCGACCACTCTTATAAGAGACGCTGAAGCTGTATTTTTGTAGTCGGAGCGCCCAATGCGCAAGGCAGCCACAAGCGTCACGAAGATTTACAAGCTAACACAATGAGTGGTCGTCGGTGGCAACTGCGAAGGGGCGTCCATACAGGTAAGAACGAAACCGCTGAACAGCAAATATTACCGCGAGGCATTCTTGCTTCGTGACAGTGTAATTCTGCTCGGGCCTACTTAATGAGAGACTTGCATATGCCATCACGCGTTCGTGGTAACCGTGGCGTTGAACTAGGATGGCACCAATACCTAGGCCACTGACATCCGTATGGAGTTCCGTCGGAGCTGAAGGACTGAAGTGTTGAAGTAAAGGCCGTGACATCAGCAGAAACTTCAACTGACGAAAAGAAGAGTCGCACTCCAGAGTCCACTCAAAGGGGATGTCCTTTCGTAGCAGACATGTCAGCGGATACGCGACGTCGCCAAACCTAAGGATAAAGTGGCGGAAGTAAGAACAAAGTCCCAGAAAACTACGGAGCTCCTTGACAGAGCGTGGTGCACTTAGCGCTTCAACAGCTGCTGTCTTCTGGGGATCAGGGCGGATGCCGTCCTTATCGACAAGGTGCCCAAGCACAAGGGTTTGGCGGTCTCCGAAGTGGCATGTATTTGAGTTTAAAACTAGGCCAGCGTTTCTGATGCCGTTCAGGACAATATCCAGACGCGAGTTCTGTTCGCTGAAGGTGTGGCCAAAGATAACGACGTCGTCGAGGTAGCACATGCAGATGTTCCCAAATTTTTGCGGTTCATTCCAGTTAACTTCTTGCTTCAATGCATAAAGCGACGCTTTGTTAAGAAATTAATTGGAACACCAATGCATTTCTTTGCAATGTTCGGGAATCGATATCTCGAAACTGGTGTCATTTCAAGAATTCCTTCCAAGTGGATCCTCCTTGCGAACTCCACGGATACAATTTGTAAATTGGAATATAGGTCATCATGTAATTAGTTAAAAAGTTAATTACTGACTTTTTGGTAATTATTTGATTATGCATTTGAATTTCTTGTGCAAGTTTTGTCCACCTCTTTGAATAGACCAGCTCATGAACTAGAATTGTGCTATCTGTCACAGGAAAAGTTTAAAAATTTTGAAAGTATTCGCTCAAACACCCTGCATATAATGGGGGTGTGCGAGTGTTGAAAATCTGGAATAATAATCGAGTAGTCCCTGCTATTTGGTTCAACAATTCACTATTCAAGGTTGCCGAATATTCATTTATTCTGAATGTGCAAGGAAATAAAACAGGTATTGCAGTTTTGACGGAGACATCAAAATGGATTTGAGGGCAGTGCCGCATGACTCAGCTGCAGAATAACTGCGGCCGTTGCACCGGGGCAGCAGCATCTCATTGAACGAGCAGGGTACATAACTTTTGTTCAATGCCTTTCATTCATTCAGTGACAGTGACTCGCTTTCACCGAGGCTACATACGAATTCGTTTCAATTTAATGCATGGCCGGTCTCCCACGTTCGCACCACTATAAAACAATGTGCGGCACCGTACATTTTAACGTATCGCACTTTCTCACAACCTACATGCACCGGGTAAAGTGATTCGTTATTATTGCGGTCATAGTGCCAGTTGTTTATCGCTTACAAGTGTCTAATGCGTAATTGTGAACTCTAGTTTTTACATACGGTGCGCCGATGCATGTAATCCTTATTTATTTTTTACCAAAGAATTTGTGCACGAACTTCATATATTATGTTGCTTTAAAAATAGGATTATATTCAATACACCATTGTATTGAATACTACACAACGACTACACAACGGTTGGTCGTTTTGCTAGAGTATTCGTATTCGATTCACATATTTCACTATACGAACACCCCTAAAATAAAGGTCGTTCGAATTTAACTTAACATTAACCATAAAAACGCAATGATGGCTGCGCCAATCCTGCTTGCACAAGTGAGTTCTGCAGTTTGGCGGCCATAATTCTGACGACAAACTCGAGTCATTGAATGCATAATTACGAAAAACATCTTAATGACCTATTGTGCAATCACAGTTATGGTGCATGTTTATATTTCAAATCTTAAAACAATCGTACTTGAAGAAGACACCACTTTGTTTGTTTGATTCTTGAGGAGCACTTCTGTTCCGTGGTGTTGATCAAATATGATATTCAGCGAGACAATTTAGCATTCAGGCCGTAGATATCAACATAACCTTGAGCCTCCATTGTTACATGAAAAAGCAGGATCATTACGCTGCAGGGAGCGCGAGGGAAAGGTGAAACTGCTGAAACCATCCTCTATGATTATCTAAGACAGTGCGATGCATTTCTTCCCTGCTAGTGGCGCGAAGTCCGGACGAACTCGCGTCCTCCCGGGGAAACGATTGTTTTGACGACCGCCTCATGCGCAGGCCGCGCCACCCTGACGACGTAGGATCGGAAACAGACGCGGTCGCGTTGGATGTCGTATCGGACGCCGAATCGGACCGTGTGTCTCCCGCTTTACGCTCCTCTTTCGAATGATACAGGGCTCATCTGCAAGTAGAGGCCTATGCCTGACATACCGCAACTAGCGCAACCGAGCCACGTATGTTGCATTTGCTCATCTGCAAGTAGAGGCCTATGCCTGACATACCGCAAGCTAGCGCAACCGAGCCACGTATGTTGAATTTGTCGGGCGCACACCCGTACCGGCGAGTGGAACAAGGAGGCAGAAGGCGCCAAGCAAGTATAGCCGCGTGCCAGTGAGTGCGGGTTGGGAGGGGAGGGGGGGGGGTACTAGTTAAAGAAATGCTTCGCACCTAAAAGTGCGCCGTGGCTTTATTTCGCCACCAATAGCAATAACGCAGCTGTTGCCAACTTTGCCCAGCTTGCAAAAATGTTGAACACTCAGAAGGCTACTTCACCGTTGGGGCTTGACGTTGTGTCGGGATCCACAAACCAGTTCTTGCTGTATATATTGCCCTGGGAGAGCTTCTAATATATAGCGAGTCCATTTAATAATCTTCATCAGGTGATAGGATGTCCTAGGATGTGACTTTGTCCTAATCAGTGAATGCTAGACAAATTCACATGGGAAAATTTATCACCTAAGCAAAAAAAAAATTGTTACACTGCTCTGCACAATACCCAGGAAGATGAGCTCGAGCTTGAGAGCTGAAGAAGACGACGCTTCAGTGACTGACTAGTTTTGTCAATGATTGACAATCGTGTAAATATTGAAAATATATTTTCCCGTCTTGCTTCTTCCCTCCGTCACATATTAGGTGGAAATGCGGGTTACTACTGTTCACGACGGAGCTCCGCAGCGGACGTAGCCTGGCCGCTAACAACATGAAGACCGCTGGAGCCGGTGCTGGGACAGCCGCCATGCCGACAGGAGCAACCGCTACCCCAACGCCGACAGTTCTTGTCCCAGCCCCGCGACCCAGGTATGTTTTCCGGGACCGACAATCTTGACGTCGATGAGTAGCTCCACATGTACGAGCTTGTGAGCGCCCATAACAGGTGGGATCGAACTGTTATGCTGGCAAACAATTTTCTACCTGCAGGCACGACTCGGGTCTGGTTTCGAAACCACGATGAAGAATTGACTAGCTGGGAGCAATGCAAGCAAAAGCTCCGTGAGTTATTCGGCAAGCCTCTTGGCCGTCAGCGAGCTGCGCAAAAGGAACTTGGGTCTCGCATGCAGACTTCGACCGAACCATACCTGACATACATCCAGGATGTCCTCGCCCTTTGCCGCAAGGTTGACAAGCGGATGTCAGAAGAAGACAAAGTAAACCACGTACTAAAGGGCATAGCGGACGACGTTTTTCATCTGCTGGTATATAAGAATTTTTCCACCATCGACGAACGGCGACGCTTCGAAGAAGCAAAATGTCGTCGCATCGCACACCAATTCACGCGTCTTCCAAACACAGCTGCTACGTCGTCGTGAGGACCTTCACTCTCCGCATCAGCCGCCAACGTCCGAGAGCCTCGTTCGTGTCGTTCGGCGAGAGATCGAAGCTGCGGCACCAGTTGGCTTCCAGACCTATGCTACCGATTATCGACTGACAATTTCCCTCGTGCAGTCTGTCATACGCGAAGAGTTGGCGAACCTTGGCATTCAGTATGTCTGTTCCGTCAACCGATTGGATACCTACGCCTTTCCTACGATCCCTGCTTCGCGACGCCAGTATCCCTCTCGGCCTTTTCGCAACCCAGCTAAATGGCGAACAACCGATGACAGGCCGATGCTTCAACTGCCGACGCGTTGGCAACATTTCCCGTCATTGCCGCAATACCTGGACGTCATCGCAATATCAGTCTGCGTCCCCACCTTACCGCCGCTCACCAGGCACTCGACCACCACCGGAAGATTCCACAGAGCCATACTACTCTACTCAGGCGTCCGCATCTACATGCAGAGTCGTTCACCCTCACCACGACGTCCCCTGTCTCGCTCACCCACTATTCGCCGTTCTCCGTCCCCCATGTACCGGCGCTCTACGGGAAACTGACGGGTGTAGCTCGGAGGGTTGACGCTGCTAGATCGACCCGGACTGCAATACCTCTATTGACCTTACCGACGGATAGGAATTTACTTGATGTGTATGTGGATGGTGTCCCTGTTACTGCTCTACTTGATACCGGTGCGCACATCTCTGTGATGAGCGACCAGCTTCGTCTCACTAAAGTCCTGATACCTGCGGCGTCCTATGTTGTACATGCGAGTCGCTGATGGAAGAACACTGGCCACAATAGGAATGTGTGCCGCTTGTGTGGGCGTCTCTGGCCGCCAAACATCTGTATTATTTACTGTTATTCAAGAGTGTCCTCATGACGTTATTCTAGGCCTTGATTTTCTATCCGCTCACTCCGCACTTATCGACTGCTCCGCTGGACTTGTTCAACTCGATCTGCCTTGCCCTGATCCACCCGGGGAAGTTCCCAGCAGACTGTGCTCAGCCGAGCACATTCGACTCCCCCCACAAGTCATGATCTGCGCCCTCCTCTCCGCCGCTGCACCTGTGCCTGACGGTGACTATATTGTTGCTCTTCTCGCGGACGTCCTCCTTGCCCATAACGTTGCTCTTCCGTACACCGTCGTCACTATCACGAACAACTCCACCACCATTCCTCTCGTAAACTTCGGAATTGGGGACCACGTCCTCCGACAAGGCATAGCCTTGGGTACGCTGTCCTCCTCCCAAGACTGTCAGTTATCAGCCTTGACTGCTGATATTACGTCGTCTCCCGTTGACTCTGCATCTTCTTTGTCGGCTTCCTTTCCGGAGTTAAGACATGATTGCTCCCGATCTTCCGCCACACCACGCCGACAAGCTACGCCACCTGCTTGCCTCATTCAGCGACATATTTGACATGCATGGTCGCCCTTTATGCCAGACCTCTCTCTCGACACACCGTATTGACACCGGTGACGCACACCCTATTCACAGGCGAACATACCGCGTGTCTTTCCATGAATGACAAGTCATTCACACGGAGGTCGAAAAGATGCTCTCTCGAGGTATCGTCGAACCGCCATCCAGTCCTTGGGCGTCCCCTGTAGTTCTAGATAAAAAGAAGGACGACACCTGGCGCTTCTGCGTGGATTACCGGCACGTCAACAAGATCACAAAGAAAGACGTTTATCGTCTACCACTCATTGATGACGCCGTCGACTGCCTCCACGGTGCGAACTACTTTTCTTCCATCGACCTTCGTTCCGGCTACTGGCAGATTGCCGTCGACGACTTGGACCGCGAGAAGACTGCCTTTATAACCTCCGACGGCTTATACCAGTTCAAAGTCATGCTGTTCGGCTTATGTAATGCTCCAGTTACATTTGAACGCATGATGGACACACTCCTGCATTGCCTGAAGTGGTCTATCTGTCTTTGTTACTTAGACAACGTCATCGTTTTTGCTCCTACATTTGCCTCGCACCTGGAGCGCCTCTAGCTCATTCTTTCTGCCTTTTGCACTGTTGGCCTTCAACTTAATTCATCTAAATGCCACTTCGGCCGCCGCCTAATTGCTGTCCTCGGTCATCTTGTTGACTCATCTGGTGTGCGCCCAGACCCGGACAAAGTTCGTGCCGTACAGAAGTTTCCTATACCAACCAGTACTAAAGATGTCCGGAGCTTCGTGGGTCTGTGCTCACACTTCCGCCGCTTCGTGCACAATTTTGCGGAAGTCGCCCGTCCTCTTACTGCTATTCTGAAGGCAGACGTTTCATTTTCTTCGGGTCCTGCGCAGGCAACCACCTTCTCGAAGCTTATCTCCCTCCTGACGTCTCCACCCATCCTGGCGCACTTCGACCCATCTGCTCCTACAGAAGTCCGCACTGATGCCAGTGGTCATGGAATCGGTGCCATTTTATGCCAACATCAGCGAGGTCTCGACCGCGTGGTTGCATACGCCAGCCGTCTGCTTTCTCCCGCTGAGCGTAATTATTCCATCACGGAAAGTGAGTGTCTTGCGCTTGTCTGGCCAGTGGCGAAATTTCGCCCTTATCTACATGGTCGCCCATTTAAGGTCACCACAGACCACCATGCACTCTGCTGGCTTTCGTCTCTGACAGACCCTACCGGTCGCCTAGGGCGCTGTGCGCTACGCTTACAGGAATACTCGTACAGAGTTGCCTACAAGTCTGGCTGTTTACATCAAGATTCTGACTGCTTGTCCCGCCATTCAGTCGACCCTCCTGATTTTCCTGCGACCGATGCTTCTGTATTTTCGCTATCTGCTTTTGCTGACCTCGCTACCGAACAGCGCCGAGATCCAACCATACGTGGTATCATGGACAAGCTCACATCAGGGTCAAGCGATCCCTCCCTTCGCTTGTTCGTACTCCAGGACGGCATTCTACATGGGCGCAGCATGCACCATAGCGGACCTGAGATGCTGCTTGTCACTCCCCGGCATCTTCGTACCACTGTTCTGTCCTAGCTGCACGATGTACCAACTTCTGGTCACCTTGGGGAATCTCATACATACGACCGTGCCCCACGACGATTTTTTTGGCCTGGTCTGTACCGATCTGTCCGCCACTATGTCGCTTCGTGTGAGTTATGTCAGCGCCGGAAGAAGCCGTCTGCGCTCCCTGCTGGTCGATTCCAACCTCTTGACGTTCCGGCCGAACCCTTCACTCGCGCTGGTGTAGACTTCCTGATACCTATCCCCACATCTACCTCCCCTAACAAGTGGATTGCCGTCGCAACCGATTATACAACTCGGTTTGCGATCACCAGAGCCCTTCCAACCTCCTGTGCAACGGACGTAGCCGACTTCCTGTTGCACAACATAATTTTTCACTACGGCGCTCCTCGTCAGTTTCTTACCGACCGGGGTCGCTACTTCCTCTTCACAGTTGTGGACGACTTGCTGCGCTCCTAATCTACCAAACACAAACTTACTACTGCATACCATCCGCAGACGAACGGTTTTACTGAGCGGCTTAATCGAACAATAACGGACATGCTCTCCATGTATGTGTCTGATGACCATCGTGACGGGGATACTGCGCTCCCTTTTGTCACATTCGCGTACAATTCCTCGCGCCACGACACTGCCGGTTACTCGCCATTTTATTTTTTGTACGGCCGCTATCCCGTATTGCCTTTTGACACAATACTGCCTACACCTCAAGAGCCCGTGTCTGAGTATGCCCGCGACGTCATTGCCCGAGCCGAAGAAGCACGCTAAGTTGCTTACCATCGCCTTTGTGCTTCCCAGATCAAACGGAAAAGCTTTTATGACAGTCGTCACCGTGACGCTGACTATGCTCCCAGGGATCTTGTCCTTCTGGTCTCCGACCCGCCGCGTCGGCCGCTCTGAAAAACTAATGTCTCGCTACTCCGGTCCTTACCGGGTCCTTCGCCAGGTGACCGACGTGACCTAAGAGATCGCTCCGGTCCCACCTACTACTCGCTCCTTCCAGACTTCCCATTACATCGTTCATGTCAGCCGCCTGAAACGCTACCAGTCCTCTTCTACCTAGGAAGCACCGGGACGGCGCTCCCACGCCGGGCGGACATATGCTACGCTGTTCTGCACAATATCGAGGAAGATGAGCACGAGCTTGAGGGCTGAAGAAGACGATGCTTCAGTGACTGACTAGTTGTGTCAATCATTGTCAATCGTGTAAATATTGAATATATATTTTTCGTCTTGCTTCTTCCCTCCGTCGCAATATGTTCAAGCATCAATGTCTTAAGAACCACTGAAATATGTTGTGTCCCTTAAAATATTGCTATGCATTGAATTTACTTAGAATGGACTCGGTGACCATATTGCAACGAATAAAGCATTTTGCGTCAGCCAGGAATCGCAAACGGTGCATACAACACGTCCACGTTAATATTTCGACAGCTCGTAACTAACGGTATTTTCTTGAGAGAAGCAAATACCGCGGTATATTCCTCGAAGGAGTTGATAAACTTACATAAAATATGCCTATGTACTACAATAGAATAGGCAGATTTCGAAAAAAAACTATGACGAATTTCGCGTACGCATTTTAGCCAACCGTAAATGACGGGGACGAGCCATCAGGTAGAAAACGAAAATAATTTACCGGCTTGAACATTGAGATGTTGTTATAGGGTGCCATGGTATATTTCATCATTCGATCGGAGATGGGCATATCCTCCGTTGATGCCTGCAACAGCAGTGAAGGTAAGGAAATCAGTTAGGTGCAACAGCGAGGGAAATAGACATTAGCATTCGCGCTACAAGCCACGTCGCGTGCTCCTAGGTACGGCAATATGAACCCTGATACTGTCTCGCAAAGTGCTTCAAATGCTGTTAATGTAAATTTTCGGTTACGGTCACTGGAACATTAGCAACTTCTAAAT
The DNA here is from genome assembly GCF_013339745.2 of Dermacentor silvarum. Lineage (NCBI taxonomy): Eukaryota > Metazoa > Arthropoda > Arachnida > Ixodida > Ixodidae > Dermacentor > Dermacentor silvarum. The sequence goes on from NC_051155.1 coordinate 91,645,228, forward strand.
CATCCGGCTTTGAAGAGATGCTAATAATGAGCGTGCCAGGGTCACGTGCCAACCATCTGTTTTAGCTGAAATAAAGTTTTAAATCGTGAGGTTTAATGTCCGGAGACTGAATCGTTGTAGTGAAATCTGAATTATGTTGACCCCCTGCAGTTTTTTAACGTGCTCGCATAGCGGCGTAGACGAGCATTGCATTCCGCCCCCATTCGAATTCGGCCGGGATTGAACCCGCAACTTAGCTCGGAAGTGCCTGAAATCACGCGAGAACAATTATGCAGCTCCATCGTGCATGTTGATATCTATGTGAAGCCAAGCATTCGTGAAGTGAATAATGGGATTCTATAAATTTGCCCATTTTATTCCGGCGTCCTCGCGTAAAAGAAAATCCTTGCGTAAAGGAAACTGGCGCGCTCATATACTATCGCATACCTGTTGTTGCGACTTCGGGATGGAGGACGAGAGACGGGTTCTTGCAGCATACGAAGAGGAAACCAAAAGCTTCATACAATATGTACAAAGATAGCAGAGACTAGTGCACATGTAGCGGTAAGAGCGTGCTTACTGACTTGGTGACTAGTGGGGACTCTCTCACCTAACGATGGACCGGTTCTGCCTTATATGCTCTTGCCGACCAATAGTCTGGAGGAAGGAGACGGAGTAGGTACTGAGGTAACCCGGCTCGCATTCCTACTCGTTTGACGGGACGTATTGAAGAGTGCTGACCTTTCCCCGTTTCGCGTTGAGCAAGGCACTTTCGAGTCATTAGTGTTGTGTCCTTCACCAGGGGAACGTCAAGTAACCGCGATAAATGAGCGCTCAAAGATGCGTGGCACAACACCGTGCTACGCCATGTGACAAATCTCATATTGCTTTGTGTTTCTTCATTTCTTCTTATTTATTTTAAATCTAGCAGCCGCTCCGTGGCCAGTCCCGCCTTATGGGAATGTGACATAGTAAAGAAGTCATAACCATCAGCGCGGGGCAATCATCACACAGAGCCAGTTGGCGTTGGCCCGATATGTACCGCCCACTACAGGTCGGTATGTGCTATACAGGGTGACAATTTTGAAGTTTTATGGAATTTTTATCAATCGCCTGTGGAAGGTAGCGTAACTCTTGTCCTTGAGCTGGATTATTCGAAGAGGCTGACATTACTAGCCTGAAAAGTCGAAACACATATTCAAATAATTAACAAACATTCACTATTTAACTTACTTATTATGAGCACTTAACGGCACATATTGCAATTTACGATTTGTAGCCGGTGAGCTTTCGAGAAGTATCAACTTGAAATTAATTTCCATGATGACACCAGTTTTGAGATGTTTTGGAACGAAATACATGGTCGTTTCAGTTACTTTTGTGCTTTATTGCATAAAAGAGGGTTTTGGTAAAGAAGTAAGCGGGACAACGGTGCATTGTTAGGGCAAGTTTGATGGCGCATATCTCCAAACTGGCATCATTCTGGAAATTCATTCCAAGTGAAAAATTTATAAAATTACAGGGTTGTACGTGCCAAAACCACGCTCTGATTATGAGGCATGTCGTAGTGGGGGACTCCAAAAATTTTGACCACTTGGGAATCTTTAATTTTCTCCTAAATCTAAGTACACGGGTGTTTTCGCATTTCGCACCCATCGAAATGCGGCCGCCTTGGTCGGGATTTCATTCCAAGTGTATAGGCCTTGCAAACTCACTGGCTCATATGTGTAGTAAAGCAAATTATTTCAAAAGATAATTAGCGAATTTTCGTTAATTAGTCGAATATATGTTTCGATTTCTCGTGCAAGTAATGTCCGCCTCTCTGAATAATTCAGCTCAAGGACTAGAATTGTGTTATCTGCAACAGGTTATTTTTTAAATTCCATAAAAATTGAAAATTAATGTACTGTCATATGAAAACCATCATAATAATCAACACCTGGTGGCCATCGGTAAGTGCTTGTTGGTGCTGGAAGTGTGCGTGCGGTTGTGGTCTAATGGTTAGACATCGGGCTCCAGAGCTGGTGGCTGAGATTTGAATCCCGCCTTCGGACTCGTTCACTATTTGAAAAAAAAAGGAAACTCGAATCTATTCGGTGAGAACCCGAAAGAAAGGCGCAGGCCGAACCGTGCAATACAGACCCCCCTTAAAACAAACTCATGCTCTAAAACGTGCGATGTGTTGCATTACATCTATGCTGAGCGTTTTCGGAGAAATAAAGGTCATCTGTTTTAAAACGAGCTGTACCCTAAATGATTGTTGTTAATTTTGACGGGAATATTATTGTGAATTTTGTGATATATATTCTGAAGCAAGCTTGTGTTACATCGCATATAGCTGCATTAACCTACTCAGTAGTTTATTTTCATGTGGGAGGCCGAATTTTAAAGGGCCACGAATACGCAAAGGGCGCAAAAAGCAGGACCTAATCATATCGAGTTGCTGTTTGAGGAGCGGTAAGTTTGTGTACACAGCCTCAAGCCTCAGAGCGAGGAAGGCAATATTGAGATGATCTGAGTTAGAAACTTGCAAGTTGATGGCTAAAAACTTATTGACATCTCGAACCCTCTCCCCCCCCCCCCCCCAGTCATAATCGTAAAAAATGTCTCTCGAGAAGCCAATGCACTCTTTCGCAATATTTCAGTGTTGGATTAATAATAGCTTCTTGTTATTGTAGTTGGGTGCACAACAGAGCAAGATTAGGGCAGTGAGGGTTACGCGGTGCCGAAAAGAAGCAGAAGCTTTTTAACGCTCATGTCACTTTTTACTGCATCACTAAATGCTTTCCAGGTTAAAATGCGGTTTCGTGTGTTTTTGTGTGTGCGTACATGTGTACGTGGCGTCAACCTTTGTGTAGAAGTTGGTGCGGCATAAGGCATGAAGGCACGCCACTGGTCCGACGCTACACGTGAGTGCGAAGTCACTAGTAGTGTAATTGCATAGACACACACCAGACACGGCGTGTTTTATCATCGTCTTGTCTCTTCCGAAACAGAGCAACCCATCAAGAGGCAGCGGCCTCTCATGAGAAAATTACAGCGTCTACATTGCAGCACCTACAAATTACAGCGCCCTTGTCAGCGTCTCTTTTCCCAGGAAGGCAGTCCCATTTTTTAAAGCGTAACCTTTCTTTGGCGAGCTCTCCAGCCCTGTGACGTCATAGGTGCAAGGCGTTGTCTCATTACAAAAAGATGTAATTTGCAAAGTTCAGCTATTTAATCGTTAAGATAGTGTAAATGTATATGATTGGTAGCTTTTCAATCTACAAGAAAAAATTTAAAGTAAAAAATAAAATACAAAGAGAATACCCATAGAGATACATAGGACTCCTTAGAAATTCATGGGGAAGATTATAGTAGGGGTGGGCAAACTGAAATTTGGGGGTGGTCCACTTGAAATTTCTGGTTGGATGAAATTGAAACTTTGAGATGGGCCAACTTGAAATTTAGGGGTTGGTCAGCTTAAATTTGAGGATGGGCCAACTTGAAATTTGCAAGTGGGCCAACATGATATGTGCAGTGGGCATACTTAGATTAGGTGGTGGGCCAACTTAAAATTTGAGGGTGGGTCAACTTGAAATTTGGCATGGGCCTATTTGCAATTTGGGGGTGGGCCAACTTGAAATGTGTGTAGGCCAATTTAAATAGGGGGTAGGTCAACTTGGCATTTGGGGGCTGGAGGAGGAGGAAAAGGAATAAACGTTTATTGTGCGAAACAGCAAGAACGTGTTCTTTGTCCAAGGTGGGCAGCTTACTGAGTCCGGAAAGCTATTGGCTAATGCCACGGCCCGGGCGTGGTCCACCAGACTTCACTGATTCAGGCTCTGGCCATGCAACATTGCCTCCCATGTTTCTTTGACGGCTTGTAGCAGCTCTGAAGCTTCATCGTGATTTTAACGCGATCGCGTTTAGGGCCCCGTGTCGCAGAAAATCTGGCGTCTGCAACCAGCGTGTGATCGAGAGTGGCGGTATCCAACCACATCGACCGCGCAGGCCCTCTACGTGGTGCGAGTCTTTGATGAATAAAAACTGAATTTCTCACAGTGAAATCCGTCAGAAAAATTATAAAGTACGACTTTACCATTCGGCGTCGGATTAGCCGTCAGATTCGTCTTCTGATTGTTTACCAATCGGCGTCGGATTGTAATTTGAATGTACGAGAAAACCTAATCCTGCTACGAGGAAACAAACACAAACCCCTTTTCCAGCATTTCTACCAGACCTGCGCGTGTCGGGGCAATAGCAAACAATTAATAAAATAATAAAAAAGGTGCTAGGGCCTTCACATTTTATTATAAGACCACTTATATTGCCACTGAAAAAACGTGTTTCCAGCAATGCATTTCGTTTAAAAGTGAAGCCGACTTTAAGGGAATCGGTGTAAGCTTGCTCTTTGTAAGCTGGCTTTCCCACGTTCAGTGTTGCAGTGAATGAAGCCTACTTGCCGGATGCGAACGATGCGATGCGAACGTGTCCCAATAACGCTATCACGTTCTATATTCATAAAGGTGAAGCTTAAGCGTCTTCAAAATTTATTCTTCTCGTGATGTGGGCAGGGCCAACCCTAAATTTGAGGGTGGACATACTTAAATTTGTGTTTCAGCCTACATAAGATTTTGTGGTGGTACTTGAACGCTGCTCAGAATCCTTCGAGCTATCAACACCTCGTGGGCAAGCGATCGTGCTGAGACGCTTGGCGCGTTTTCATTGGGCCTTACCGAGGCACAGCCAGAACGCAGGCGAGATATCGTGTGAACAAGGGACGCGCGCATAACACGACAGCGAGGGTGACATGCCATCGCGGCGATGCACTCTCACCTCACGCAACACCTCACGCGCTATTAAGGCAGCTGGTGTTTCCTTTCGACCACTCTGCTCCGTCGAGGGGCACTTGTACCCGGCGTTCTGGCTCAATTGGTAAAATTGCATTGAACAGGTCGGATGCGGCGAGCAAATCTGACAATTGCCTACTAAAGCCTAACGACTCGGTCACCGGAAAGGCCATGGGTAGACATCGATCAGCTAGGAAAAGCAAGCAAAAATTGGAGGACCCTTAAGCTTCGCCTTGAAGAGTGGAACGCGATAGCGTTATCGGGCCCCGTTCGCATCGCATTTTGGTTTCAGTGGGCTTCACCGAAGCATAGAACGTGGGAAAGCCAGTTTACAAAGACCAAGCTTACACCGATTCCCTTAAAGTCGGCTTCACGTTTAAAGAGAAAGGCATTGCTGGGAAGACGCTTTTTCAGGGGCAATATAAGTCGTCTTATACTAAAATATTAATGCACTAGCACCCTTTTTTATTATTTTATTAATTGTTTGCTATTGCCCCGACGCGCGCACGTCTCCAAAACGCATTAGGCAGGCGAAGTCCCAATATGACCTGCCGAGGATGCGAGCGCCATCTGGATAGCATTTTCGCCAGTAAATTACCCGAGCACGTCATGTTGGTATTGTAGAAATTCTGGAAAAGGGGTTTGTGTTTGAGTTTCCTCGTAACAGAATGATGTTTTCTCGTACATTCAAATTAGAATCCAACGCCACTATGTTTGCAGGTTGTGGTTAAGCCGTACTTTACTATTTGTGTGACGGATTTCACTGTGAGAAATTCAATTTTTATTCACCAAAACCTTGCACCACGTGGAGGGCCTTTGCGGTCGCGGTGGTTCGGGATGATTTTCTCCTACGCTAACACCTTGCGCCGCGCGAAGGGCCTGCGTGGTCGGGGTGGTTGGGGATGATTGTTTCCGCCACTGACGCCGACACCCACCCCAACAGCGACGCCGGATTTTCTGCGACACGAGGCCCTTAACGCTATCGCGTTAAAAACGTAGTCACAGCCGAGCCAAACAATGCTTATGCTTTACCCTATTGCAAAACCTAGTATCCAGTGCCATGCCTGATTATGGCCCCAGTGTCGCGCACTGCATGCTGGGGCGCTGTGAAGGCGCGGCACACTGGGAGGCGCTGGGAGCGGGATACTGGTGGGAAACGCAGTTCTAGAGCCAGAAATACCAGGTGCTTCGCTACCGTACATATTTTTTTTAAATACAGAAAACAACAAAGAGTGTTTTATTGGAATAAAAAAAGAGAAAAAAGATAAAAAAGTCAGAGCCATTCCTTCCTTTGAAGAGGCAAGTCCAGTGAAGCTGGCGCTCTGATGAGATTTCCTATGTTGGGGTTTAGCTATATTGGGGGATTGGCTATGTTGAATGTGGCTACAAAATCGTAAACCGGCCCCTTTGCGACGTACTCGGGAAAGAGGCTTCGGTCGCGGCTCCGAGTAGCACACTGGGGTATTCTTTAACACTGAGACGATTGCTATACTATGTTTGGCTCTGAAAGAACTGGCTCGGTGTCCACAGGTGGCAACGTTGCTAGCGCGTTGCGGGGTATGGGACGCGTCGGCGTCCATGGGCGACGGCGTTTCTAGCTTGTTCCTCACGCTTTTCTACGACGTTCCCAGACAAGAGGCTTTGACAAAAGCTCCGTGTATACAACCAACGCTAACGTGACCTCCTCTCACACCTCACTTCTCGTACATTTTTTTCGTACACCTGCCATTGGTTGGTGCGCCTCACGCTCTCCCCCTCCAACGTGAGCATTGGCTGGCGCGACTTACCTCAACCCCCCTCCTCGTTCTCCTTTTCATCTGCATCCTCTCACACCGTTCTCACCGGGTTCAGCTCTTCTTTCCCACTCCTCTGCCACTAGGTCACATGACTTTTCTACAGGCGCACACGATCTCCTGAAACCTAGCCTTTAACAGTTTCGCTGTAAAAAAAGTGGTTCCACTTATGCCACGTCAGTACGTGGTGAAGGATGAATAATTTGCCATGTCAACCCGAAGAAGCAGTTTCAGTTTCACATAGACTTGTCTCGCACATACGTACATGGTAAACGGCAACTACGAGTAAAGCTTACGCCTGTATCAGAAAGAAAAGTTGTCTGTATTCAATAGAATGCTTGGAAGTGATGCAACCCTCACTTGCTTTTGCGATTGGAATTTTAACTTCAAAAAGCCTCAAATGAACCGTTGATCCGCGCCGCTGGACGGGCTGTTACTGACGATTTTGACAGCGCTTTCTTGTCCACACAAGGGAAATGCAGGATTTCCTTAGTTCGACAGTGCGTTTCAACCGACATGTCTGTGTAGCCACATATTTCGGTCACAGAGAAGCGTCGGTTAGTGCGGTAGGCAGCCTTCGGCGACAGCACATATACGTATGTTTATAAGGCGTCACATCGGCGCTCATCGTTTCTTGTGCTGATGCTATAGACACGAAAGAATGGTCTGTTACCCTCGTCAGACTTGTTCATTCCTGAACCCAGACAGGCCGATAGCGTGTAGATGGACTCGACTACAACGGTAGGCCTAACCTTCGGTGGAAGCAACCGATCTCGGCGCGTGTACCTGGTGAATGCTAAAATTTGTGTATTTGAGCCTCAGAACCTTTCAACTATTATTTTTTACTACACTAGAAAAAGTGGAAGCGCACGAATTGGCTCAGCTTTGTTATCAGTGCGATGATGTCAATCAGGGGCAGGCTGGGGTCCGTTCGACTGCGTATGATTGATTCCTGAGTTTCGTGTAGACTTCACAACACTGCGACAACTCGCAGTCATGATTTTCATAGAAACTACTAGAAAACGAGGTGTTATCTGCATTTGCTTGATTTAGTTCAAGAATATAGCAATCCGCAGTCAAAAGGGAAATGCGCAAAACGAAAATCACCCTCAGTGTCGCATATGCATGGGCAGCTCACGCACCTTTATACCAATCTGCAACACAAAACGCACACTTTTGACCTCAAATATAGCGTTATTGAGGACAGGAGACTTGTTCCTCCCCATAAAATTGTATCATTCATTTAATATTCAACAGCGCCTATACTCCTTATGTACTGGAAGCAGTGTGGCACAAACGCAACCAGCGCAGTTCCAGTACGAGCCAGCGAACTCCAGCGACAACCAGGCGTTGTACAGCGCACAACAGCGTGCCCCAGCGTCATAGCAGTAAAACCAGCGACTCGTCCAGTGTGACCTGCTCTTATCCAATGATCTCACCGGTGTCCCAGTGACTCCCAGCGAGCACCAACGTTCCCAGTGCCGATCGAGTGTCAAAAAAGGCGCTGGTGTCACACTGCAAGGCACTAGAAGACGCTGGTTTTTGCAGTTGGGTAGTAGACAATTCTCTAAATTTCTATAGCTTTTTCCCATGAAGGAAGCGGTGCGGCTCATACGGTGACACAAAATCAAAGCCACTCACCTTAGCCAAGTCAAAGGCGATTTGCGCTAGCTTGCGACAGAGGGGGTCCTCATGGCCATGCGGAAGGCCAACAGCTTCCGTAAACTTGCAGGCAAGACCTGCCAACGTTTTCATGTTGTTGGCTTCCATGGCATACGCCTGGCTCACAATGCTGTCACCTTCTTCTATCTGTAAAGTCACAAAGTGAAGACCTCGTCCACACCGGTGCACACTAATTCAATCACTAGGAATACTTCTTAGAGAAAGAATACAAAATTTTGAAAAGGTAACGTGCTGACTATTTTCAGAAAATAGATATGGAGTGCCATGTGGATGCGGAAAAGCAGTTCCAAGAGTAATGTGCCTAATATGGAAGTAGTAAAAACATGCAAAAATATGTACAAATAAACCAATACTGAGCACCTAGCTCATTTGGCAGCAGTGGTTGCGGCTAGTGGAGAACTTACTTATTCTGTTATTCGACGCCAGTCAGGTTGCTGACAACTAAGCCCGATCAGCTGTCTGCTGGTCGCAATCTCCGATACAATCAGTTGCCCGGTGAGCGCAACTCTCCAGTCACTACACGTGCCTGGGTGATCTACGCTGCCCTCACAGGATTACCCTCGTCATCGCCAGAAATACATTGATGATGATTATTTAATCGCATCCGCTTTGAAACGGGGCGGTGACAAAATTTGGAGGACGCTTAAGCTTCGCCTTTAAGAGTAGAACGTGATAGCGTTATCGGGACCCGTTCGCATCGCATCGTTCACATACAGCAAGTAGGCTTCATTCACTACAACCATGAATGTGGGAAAGCCAGCTTACAAAGACCAAGCTTACGCCGATCCCCTCAAAGTCGGCTTCACTGTTAAACTGAAATGCATTGCTTGACAGCCGTTTTTCCAGGGGCAATATAAGTGATCTTACATTAAAATGTGAAGGCCCTAACATCTTTCTTTATTATTTTATTAATTGTTTGCAGTTGCCCCGACGCGTGCAACTCTGGTAGAAATACTTGAGTTTCCTCGTAGCAGAATTTGGTTTTCTCGTACATTCAGATTACAATCCGATGCTGATTGGTAAACAATCCAACGGGAAATCCGACGCCGAATGGTAAAGTCGTACTTTGCCATTTTTCTGACGGATTTCACTGTGAGAAATTCAATTTTTGTTTACCAAAACCTTGCAGCACGTGGAGGGCTGGCGCGGTCGGCGTGTTTGGATGATATTCTCCGCCACCCTCGATCACACGCTGGCTGCCGACGCCGGATTTTCTGCGACACGAGGGCCTAAACGCTATCGCGTTAATAGTCACCTAGCTTGCTTGAATTGATCAGGTATACTATTGATGTTTGTTATCTAGCATTTTTGCACACATTTCATAATTTGTTTCTCCAATATCTTCCGTTTACCGCTACCTATGGCTGTAGGAGATAAAATCGGTCGCATCAATCTCCTCCCTGCTTTTTTTCCACCAATACTCTAAAGGTCTCTTGCTTGATGAAAAGCTGGGCCTGCAACCTGTTGGCGCTTTGGCCCTCCATAAGGATTCCTTCCAGTCCGGACTCGTCATTTGGCAGCAGTGGTTGCAGCTAGTGGACAACGTGCTAGTTCTGTTCTTCTGCGCCATTCCGGTTGGTGCTTTATTTATAGTTCTCTCTTGTATTCCTTGCCGTTCCCACTGCTGCCAGTTGGTTTAGTGATTTTTTTAGTGTACTTCAGTCTTGCAACATGCCGACAACGGCCGAGTTATCTTTACAAATCGAGCTACTTCGTACTGATCTTCAGAGGGCTTACAAATGCGTAGCCATCTTACGAGTTCGTTAAGAGGAGAAATGGAGAACTGCCCAAAGAGAACAAAACGTTCAAGGACGAGAATAAACAACTAGACAACTGGCTACCTGCGCTGGAGCAATGCTTGAACAATATTGAGACAATGGCATTCCTAGCACAGAAGGTAAGAACTGTCTCGCTGTAGTGCAGGCAGACGGTGAAAAGAGCAGATGCCCTGTTGAGGCTACGGACATCGATAATGTCCATCGCGTCCCGGCAGAAAATACATCCAACATTATCGCGCGATTTTGCTCCAGAGGAAAGGAAGCCGACTTTGCTTCCAAGGCACGGAAAGCATGCATTACGACAGCATGCAGCCACTGTCATTTAACACCAGAGAAAAAGAGACTGTTTACTTAGCCTTTGGAACTAAAACAGGAGGTTTCTGTGAATAGATAGCTGCATAATAAAGGCCAGGAAAAGTGATCACAGCTGTGTGTATAGCATATGTGATGCAGGCAATCTGTCTATCTTTCAATAGATTGTGGCCGCTAGGCAAAGTCTTGATGCATAACTATGAATTCCTCTGTTCTTTCTTATCAGCACACTAAAACATTTCTTAAGGATAACAAGTCGGCTTTATCGCTGATTTAGCTTAACGTACGTAGCCTAAGAAAACATCATGAAGACCTCATTCACTTCCTATATGTGATCGATCACACGTTTTCTGTCGTTTGCCTCTCCAGAACATGGTTAAGGAAGAATTATGAAAATTTAGCTGAGCTAATCATACTTCTGAATACTGTATCAGTGATTCGACGCGTAGTGGTGGTTCCGCCATCTTTATCGATTCATCGCTATCATACAGGTGCCGTCACGACCTTTTCTTCAATAACCTGAACTGTGAATAGGTGTGGGTAGAATTTGATCCGAATGTTTTTTCGCTGAACGGCAGAAACAAAATCATTGCATCACTGTGCCACTCGCCCTCATCATCGATTACTTAGTTTTGCTCACAACTTGTGTCTATCTTGAACCTACTTGTTTTTTTAAATAAAAACATCATATCAGGCGACAATAACAATATATTTGACCCTATTAGTCATTTATGCTCTGATTATGTTCGCGCTAACCAAAGCTTTGGCTGCTCTTTATTATTAACCGCTCCCCCTATGGGGGATCTATCAGGTAACAACACATTAATTGATCATATTTTGTCAAGCTTGATGACGGATGTCACGGTGGCTGTAATAGAGTACCAGTTGAGTGACCATTATCCTGTTTTCCTCAGGTTATGATCTGCACCTTCGTCCAGTCACTCAAACGACAAACAATATACTAAATCTGCTTTCAACGCAGAAATGTTGTTTCCTTGGTAAACAAATTAGATTGGACTAATTTCCCAGAAGCTGAATCGCCTGACCAAGTTTAGAACGTGTCAAGTCTGATAACAAGTTGCATAAACCAGAGTACACCGTCCAGCCCAATCACTCGTTGGCTTAGTGCGCGTAGAAATCCGTGGATCCTAAATGGGTTGTTGCGGTCAATTTCTAGAAAAAGATAGAATGCACAAGAAACTAAAACGTCAATCAGTTAACACAATGCTACTAATTCGCTTTAAGGAATATTCGAATACACTTGGGGTAGTTTTGAAACGTGCAAAACGTGGCTACAATCAAAAGAACTTATTGCTCAGTGGAAGCAGAACTGAACAAAACTGGCAGCTTATTAAAGTGTTTCCTAAACAAAAACGATTCCCGTGGGCGAAAAACTAAAATAACATTTGCATCAATACTTATACTGAACCAAATGATATTGCTAACGCTTTTAATGACCATTTTATTTACACCGGAAGCACTCAACACCCTCTATCATGTGCCTATTTGTTGCATTGTCCACATTACTTTTACTTATATCCAAATTCTAGTACAGAAGTTCGTTCTGTCACATCATTAAAAAAAAACAGGCAACTTTGCACTCGGTCGCGCAAAGCTTATTTACAGCGAAACTTACTGGCTGCTACTGCTAGGTATTAACTTGGTTGCTGCTAGGTCTTAACTTGGTTTAACTTAACTACGCATGTGGGGACGTATTCTCGAGTGATCATTTTCGGAGGTACCTTCCGTTTCGCGACTTTTCGCGTGACAAGCGCTGGACGTGTCGGCGCCTACCAGCGGAAAGCGCTCCTGGCATGCCACAAACGAAGGCAGGCTAGCTAAGGTTGGCACAGTGCCAAGAACGCTGCTGCTTTCCCGACGCCGAACGCGTTGGAGGCTAGCCGCTCGATATCAATCGGCCAGCTTCGCTATGTCTTGACATTTACGCGGCCTAGTGAAAGCTTTCTCCTTTTTTTCTCTTGGTTCAGCGCGCCGCGGAGAGAAGATAGGCGGGGGTCGGGAAGGCAAAGAGCTGGTGAGGAGGAGACCGCGTCGTCAGCTCTTCCTCTCCTTCTCACATGTGCATGCACTGCGCCGTTGTCATGGCTACGGCGCAGCAGTTTCGTGGCACCCACCACAAATTACGGCTGGCTTAAGCAGCTTCGCTGTTAAAACAACCGTGGTGGGTTTAGATTTGTTACTGTTCACTTTGAGCGACCATGCCTGAACCACGCGAAGTTTGTTACGATTCACTTAGAGCGGCCACGCCCGAACCACGTGCCAACGCTTGGGGAAAGGTGTTCCTGACGATCTCGGTCGTGATCATGAACAGACGTGTCCATCGCGAGGGTCAGAGATACGTCAGAGACGAAACCTGCCGTGCCACCTTGCGACCATCTCACCCTTGCTGGGGACGTTCAACCCGCCACAGTCAGTCACCCTCAATACTTGGTCTGGTTTGCCCTGTCCTGTAGTAGGGGCAGTAAAGGGGGGGAGTGCCCGGTTGGTGGAGGGTATCAGAAAACAAGCAAGCAGCCACGTCGAGAACACTTTTGATTTGCGCTAGCGTGCAGGTGCATACATGCTGAAAGTTTCTCGTATGTTTTCTTTGGAGCACACCGCTCACTCGTAACCATGTATTAAGCTAGCGTTATTTGTTTTTACGTCGCCTTGTCTTCCCTGCCGAGCCCACTCCGATGGTCAACCTGGTTCGAGCTCCAAGCGGACGCTGTTGAAGGTTCATCAAATCCGGGCCCGTAACAACTGGTCGCAGCGGTGGGATGCATGAAATCCCAACCCGCTGTGCAACTGGATTGCAAGCGATGAGAGGTGGACTTACGAGCCTCGTCTACCAAGTCGCAACTGAATGCAGCATTTGCGATGGTCTACGTCGGATTCTTGGCTGCAAGGTGGTGAGTGTGGGACTTTCTTCGCTGAGTTTGGCAGGTTTTGTTGAAGTGTTCGAACAGAACGGGTAGTTCGAGCGATTGTTGTCGCCTAGTTAGGTTGCGGCTAGATACCTGTGTGCAGTAGAGAGAGCAACACTGAAAACAGCCATCAATTTGAAGCAGTTGCATCAATCGGAGTTGTTGGACCTAGCAAAGGAGTTGCGCCTGGATGTCACTGACACACTCCAAAAACCAGAGTTGTTTGAGACTATTCTTGCTCGAGGCTGAGGATGATGAGCTTACGGAATGTCTAGAGATCTCTAGACATAGGGCGATTGCAAAAAGTCAGGCAGAAGAGCGTGAACAACAGGAACGTAAAGAGCAGAAAGAACAGGAACGCAAAGAACAGGAAGAACGTAAGGAACAGAAAGAACGTGAAGAACGTAAAGAGCGGGACGAAAGGGCACACGCTCTAGAATTGAAGCGACTGAAAATTGAAATGGAACGAGGTAGAGCTAGCTGCAGGGCAGAGGGGCGATGGAAACAGTGCAGGAGAGTGCGTATCATTAAAGATGACAGAGCTAGTGCGGCTTTATGAGCTCGGAGAGGACATTGGTTTGTTCTTGGTGAACTTCGAGTGGACGTGCGAGAAGCAAGGGTTATCTCGTGAGTCGTGGCCACAGCATCTGCTCACACTGTTACGGGGCTAGGCAACGGGCGCAATCGCTCGCCAGAGAGGAAGCTCATGATTATGATAAGGTAAAGCCGAGGCTAGGAATGAGTCCTTTACAGAGTTTGCATATATGCTCATGTCAAAGATGGAGGAATGCCTCAAGGAACAAAAAGCCTACGGTGATCAAGCGAAGGTTGTTCAGTGCTTTGCACATGAATAATTTTATAACCGGTTACCTGAGAACGTGAGGTACTGGGTTCAAGATAGGCCAGAAGTTAGCACATTAGCCAGAGCCACTGAACTAGCTCAGGAATTTCTGACGCTTCGGGCTCGACGAGTCAGCGACGGTCCAAAAAGCGATCTCAGTTTCAGGTTCGGCAGGCCAAAGCTAGGGCCAGAAAAGAGAAAGAACGAGCCTGTAATTGATGGTACCGCAAAATGCAGTGCTTCCTGGTCGGAAGGGACTCTGGAGTTAAAACAGAGCAGCAAAATAAATTGGAAGCGAGGAAATCTTTTCTTTCCTACAACTGTCATAAACCAGGACACATTGGACCAGGCAAAGGTAGTGTTTTTATCGGTTGGTTGCAATGACGAGAACATGAAGCTGCTCGAACCGTAAATGCGCGACCTTGAGGTAAACGGGGAAACCATGTCACGTACTGCGCGACTCCGCGGACGTGGTTTACAGCTCTTATGTGGAAGCGGAGATGTTAACAAGTGAATGCGCCTGGATAAAGCCAGCTGTAGAAGCTCAAAGTGCATGTGTTCCGGTCGCAAATATATCTATTAAAGATCCTTTCGGCACGCTTGAGAATGAAGCTGCCCTATGACCGATGCTTCCTCCGCAGTACCCTTACCTGTTTTCAAATAGGTCGGATCAGATTGTGCGAGAGAAAGGGCTAATGTCCGGGGAGCCTAGCGTGATGGCAATAACGAGATCGAAAGCTCATAAGTTAGCTGCAAGAGCAGTCACGGTAACTTCACTAACTGAGGTGGATCGCTGATCGGGATCTCAGAAAGAGGACATCGAGAATGTCTCCGTGGTAGAAACACAGGAGCTGCAGCAGCTGTTAGAGATAGAGAGTTCAGCCTTGATTAAGGAACTAGTCTGGAAAGAATAGCTGGAACCTGAACGAATGACCGAGTTGCAGGAAGTCCTGCAAGAATTTGAGTATTTATTTGTAGATAGGCCAGGAAGGACATCGGTTCTTACGCACCACATTGAGCTCACTTCTTCGGAGCCGGTATGTTCAAAGCCTTATCGAGTGCCAGCCCGCCAACGTGAGATTATGAATGCAGAAGTGAAAAAATGTGATAGGTGTTATCGAGCCTTGCGATAGCGATTGCACCTTGCTTTCAATCTTAGTTGAGGTGCAGGGCAAGGATCCGCGTCCTTGCATACATTACCGCAGGCTAACCGCGATCACTAAAGATCAAATTTATCCTATACCAAACATCAAAGAGCGCAACGAGAAGGTTAGTAGCGCCCAATTCATTTCCAGACTGGATCTAGTTGGAGGCTAGTGACAAGTTCCGCTCACCGAGCAGGCTAGTAGATATGCCACCTTCATATCGCCGTTGGTAACGTTACGCTCTAAGGTCCTAAACTTCTGTTTGAAAAATGCCCCGCACTGTTTTTCAGGTCTTATGGACAAAGTGTTGACAGGACAGGAAGAGTTCGCCTTGGCGTACTTAGATGATGTCGCGATATACGACGTATTCCGCATCTCAGTCGGAGTATATTGTTACGCCCACGAAAGGCGTTTATTGAACCGCCAGCCAGGCAGAGTTAGTGGCGACGGCCTTGATCAGCTGAGTGCCTGGTCAAGATTCAGCTAGCCTGCCACACGTCGTCTTCCTCTTCACCCGTCTTGGATGCCCCACAATCTATTAAGGCGTAAACCTAGCACGCACGTAAGAGTGTCACATTTCCCCCCGAGCAGACAAAGCCCACTGGGTAAGTCAAACGGGCT
The DNA here is from genome assembly GCF_013339745.2 of Dermacentor silvarum. NCBI lineage: Eukaryota > Metazoa > Arthropoda > Arachnida > Ixodida > Ixodidae > Dermacentor > Dermacentor silvarum. The sequence goes on from NC_051155.1 coordinate 91,661,139, forward strand.
GTAGAGAGACGAAAGGCTTCAAACGGGCGACATGCGTAATTTCAGTCTTTGCTGACCGTCTACCATTTGATGTGAGGCGTGCTATACGGTAGGTCAATTCGCTTATACGATCCGTGATAACATAGGGCTCCACATAGTTGGCCAGGAGCGTTTCACATAACCCACGTTTTCTCGTTGGTTTCCACAACCACACCAAGTCACCAGGGTCATATATCACGTGTCGGCGTCAGCGGTCGTAGCATGCCTTCGAGCGGTCTTGTGAACCTAGCGTGCGCAAAGAACCAAGTCGTCGGGCCTCTTCAGCAAGAGAGACAGTCTCGGATATACAAAGATTATAGTGGCTTGAAAACGGGAAGATAGTGTCCAATGTATAACGCGGCGGACGAGCATAAAGAAGAAAGAAGGGACTGTAGCCCGTAGTTTCGTGCTGTGAGGTATTGAATGCGTACGTAATGAAAGGTAGCACGCTGTCCCAGTTATTATGATCGGACGCGACATACATGGACAGCATGTTAGTGAGGGTTCTGTTGGTGCGTTCCGTAAGGCCATTTGTTTGTGGATGATACGGGGTGGAATGTCGAAAACTTGAAGAACATAGACGGAGCATCTCTTCTACCACGTCTAGAGTGAACTGGCGCCCACGATCGCTGATGGTGACTCTGGGAGGTCCATGTCGGAAAATGACGAAACGCAGCAGAAAAAAAGTTGCAGTGGCTTAGCTCGGCTATGCCAGGATATACGTAGCGTTAGCAAAGGTTCAGCTGATTATTCTTAGCTTTCCTGGTTGTCTCCTACGCTAAACCGCTAATTGCCAGGCAACTACTTCGGGATCCGATGAGTCAAGCTTCTCCGTTCTTCTGCGCTGTTGAGCAGCATTTGCGCTCTCCTTCTCCATGGCTATACCACACTGGCAAACGCCAGTCAGAAGCGCCGCGGCTCTAGCGCAGTGTCAGACGGCGACTGCACAGCGAGCGCGCGCCGGCGCCAGTGCGTCTACCACGGCTACGACGTCACTCCTCTGGAATGCGCAGACCGGCGGCGGTGAGTCACGTGCGGCGGCGGCGGAGTGCGCGAGAGGTGCCGGCTCCGGTGGCTCCGGTGCGCAAGCCGTGTGACATCACTGATCATTGCGCATGTGCAGCACGGCTCTTGATGTGCAGCGCGAAACGGGCTTGGCTAGGCCAGTGTAGCTAACGCTACAAAATGCACACTTTGGTGGCAGTAGCCGATGGTATAGCAGCTGTCTCACAGTAGCGTGTGAAGTTATCGGCACACACAACAATCCAGCGATTCCCATCAGATGACCGCGGGAATGGACCGAGAAGGTCGATGCCGACTTGCTTGAAAGGAGTGCTTGGGGGTGGCACTGGATGTAGTCGGCTAGGCGGAGCGCTCGTCGAACGCTTGTGACGTTGGTACTCGTTGCATCTGGTCACGTACCGGTCGATCGTCTGACGCATTTTAGGCCAAGAACCTTTCTTGCGCGCGGTAGAGCGTTCGCGCAGATCCCAAATGACCAGAAGTTGGATCGTCATGCATAGCACGCAAGATGGAAACACGGAGATTCTCCGGGACCACCAGGAGATATCGTGGGCCTGTAGTAGAATAGTTCTTGTATAGTACTCCGTCCCGAACGCAAAAACGAGTGGATGGTGCTGATTTTCTTGCAGTAGTGAGCAGTGGTTCCAAAGTTCTGTACTTTTGCTGCTCGATCTTGAAGGTATTAATATGAGGAAATCCTGGCTCCAACGATGCGATATAGCGATCGAAGTTCTCCACGTCGCAGTTCGTTGTCGGAAGCGGCAGACGCGAGAGGCAGTCAGCGTCGGCGTGCCGTCGGCCGCTTTTATAAGAAACAGTAAAATCATACTCTTGTAAACGAAGTGTCCAACGCGCAAGCCGACCTGACGGATCACGGAGATTAACCAGCCAGCAGAGAGAATGATGGTCTGTCACCACGGGGAAGGGGCGTCTGTACAGGTATGACCGGAAGCGCTGTACTGCGAAAATCACTGCGAGACATTCTTGCTCTGTGATTGTGTACTTGCGCTCGAACTTGCTTAAGGAGCGACTCGCATAGGCAACGACGTGTTCTTTGGTGTCGACGCGTTGAATAAGGACTGCGCCGATTCCAATACCACTAGCATCCGTATGAACCTCCGTGGGAGCAGCCGGGTCAAAGTGTCGGAGAATGGGATGGGACGTCAGAAGCAACTGGGCTCACGAAAACTGGCCTCGCATTCAGGGGTCCATTCAAAAGGAACGCCCTTCTGAAGGAGGCATGTCAGCAGATACGCGATGTTGGCAAATCCACGAATAAACCGGCGAAAGTGTGAGCAAAGGCCCAGAAAACTGCGTAGCTCTTCTACTGAGCGAGGTCGTTTGAAGGCTTCGACAGCAGCAGTCTTCGCGGGATCGGGTCGTATGCCCTCCTTGTCCACTAGATGACCCAGAAATCAGTGTTTGGCGCTCTCCAAAATCGCATTTCTTCGAGTTGAGCACCAAACCTGCTTTGCCCAAGCCGTCTCGCACAAGATCAAGACGTGCGTTGTGCTCGCTGAACGTGCGCCCGAAAATCACTACATCGTCTAGGTAGCACATGCACACTTCCCACTTCAAACCACGCAGGATGTTGTCCATGAAGCGCTCGAAAGTTGCAGGCGCATTACACATCCCGAATGACATCACATTAAATTCAAAAAGTCCGTCTGGTGTTACAAATGCCGTTTTCCTCCTTGTCTGTCTTGCGCATAGGAATCTGCCAGTACCCCGACCTCAAGTCGACAGACGAAAAGTAAGATGCTGATGAGAGGCAGTCGATAGCATCATCGATACCTGGAAGAGGATACACGTCCTTTTTAGTGATGGTGTTGAGACGCCGGTAGTCTACACAAAATCGCCATGTCCCATCTTTATTTTTAACCAGAATCACTTGCGCTGCCCACAGACTGCATGATTCTTGGATTACATTCTTATTTAGCATTCGCGGACTTGGTCGTTGATCACCTTGCATTCCGATGGTGAGACTCCGTACGGCTTCTGTCGCAAAGGCTGGGCAGATCCCGTATCTATGCGATGGTGTATACAAGAAGGAGGAAACGATGGTGGCCCCTCTTGCTGCGAAAAGTCGAACAGCCCGGCATGTTTTAGCAGAATATTCGCCACTTCATGACGCTGTTTTGTGCTGAGCGACTTGTTCACCATAGCTAGAATGGAGGAGTCCACAGCAGGGCATGCATGAACGCAATGGTGTTCATCCGCAGAATCCGGGGCATCTGTAAGAATGCCGAGTGACAGCACTTGATCTTCATGGTAGGCGGCAAGTTTCAGGCCCTTTGGTATTATTGCAGGTTCACTGGAACAGTTTACAGTCCATAAGCTAGTGCATCGGTCAACAACTGACAGCGTATAATGCGGTATCAGCACATTCCTCTTGATGCAGCTCAGCCGAACGGGTTCGACGGTAGCGTCAAACGTTCTGTCGGTGGTAGGGAAACAGGAGACTGAAACACAGGTTGCAGATAACGGAGGCACAACTGTATCCATAGTTACACAAAGCACACTTTCGTGATAAGGTGGGGTCTCCATAAACGCAGCCGAAAAGCTCGTACCTACACTAATTTCTCCCGTTCCGCAGTCGACAGTGCCACCATATAGTTTCAAAAAATCAAGGCCCAGGATTACGTCATGCGTGGAATGAGGCAGAACAGCGAACTCTGCGTTAAATATCTGACCACCCAAAATAACGTTCACATTGCACATCCCGACAGGATGCAATAAGTCCCCACTCACTCCGCGAAACGTATCAGCATGGTGCCAGCGAAACATCACTTTTCGTCCTAGGAGGCTTTTAAACGCAAGCCTCATCACTGAAACGGTTGCTCCCGTGTCCACTAAGGCCATGGTTGAAACTCCGTCAATCAGTACAGACACGTTATTCTTAAGCATAGAAATGGGTGGAGGTACCTCTGGCGACATCGAAGATTGTCCAGTGACCTCACCTCCAACGGCCGCGCTGACTAGTTTTCCGGAGGTGGCGACGGGTAGCGACGCCGCCGAGACGGCGACCGGCTTACGCGAGGAGCGGGTGGTGGTGTCAAGCTGCGGTCGGATGCTGTAGAACGGTTCCGCAGCACCTCCGGGCGCTGGTGAGGTATGCTTCCTGGATATGTGTGCGATGGTGAGTACGTTTCAAGTTGAGCGCGGTACCGCCTAGACATCGTCGATCGGTCGAACCTCGGTGGTTGGCGGCGATTGCAGTACCTGGCAATGTAACCTAAGTCGCCACAGCTATAGCACACAGGTAAACGACGATCGATGAACTGCGCCTCGAAGCGCTCATCCGTGGGTGGTCGTGTAGCAGAGTGAAGTGGCTGAGTCTGTTGCACAGGAGGAACGGTCGGGCAGTGTGCAAACCTTCCGGGACGAGGGTGTTCATGTCGTTGATCGGGCGTAAATGCGCCCTGACGTGGCCATGGAGCTCCTCTGTGGTGGATGTCCGTGACACATACCGACGGCTGCCACGAAGCGCACGGTGCTACAGGCGCCATGTGTTGCGGGGAATAGGCTACAGGTTGTTGCATGACGTTGCACGCAAGCACCTCGTGTCGCAGCAGTTCTTCACGCACGATCTGCCGTATAGTAGACGAAATATCGGCGGACGGGCTCTCATCGACGCTGGCAACGGTTGTCACATTTGCCAATCGGCCATATTTTGGCGCAATGCGACGTGTATTCAACGTCTCAAATGTGCGGCAGTGACGTACGACATCTGAGACGGAATCAACGTGTTCCCTGCCTATAAAGAAATTATAGACATCCTCTGCAATTCATTTGAGGAGCTGTCTGACTCGGTCTTCCTCAGAGATATGAGAATTGACTATTTTGCACAACTTGAGGATCTCTTCTATGTAAGTAGTGCAAGTTTCTCCGGAAGCTTGAGCTCTTTGAGCTAGTGTTCGCTCTGCGCGCTTCTTTTTGGCGTAGGAGTCGCCAAAACACTTCTTAATTTCTTCAACAAAGCGCTCCCACGTTGTTAGGGAGTATTCGTGGTTTTCATACCACATCAGCGCTGCCTCACTCAGAAACAGTACGACGTATTCAAGCTTAGTGACAGAGTCCCAATGGTTGTATCGGCTATCAACAAAATGTCAGATGGCGCAAGCGGAAGTGATCTATCTGGATCATGTGATCGGACAGGGCCTTCACAGTCCCTCTGAGCTAAAGGGGGCTGCGATACGTGATTTTCCGCAGCCCCGCACAAATACCAATATCCGATCTTTCTTAGGGGTCGCAGGGTATCAGCGATAAATACCGAGGTATTCTGAACTAGCTAGCGCTCTGACAGATGCTCTACGAAAACTGAACCAGCAGAGCGTCCTCTGGAATGAAAAAAAGGGAATCGGCTTTGAATGCCCTAATTTTATTCACTTTGTTAGAATTTCTCACAATGTCATGAAGTTTGTTCTAGATAAAGGTTAAGGCTACTCCAGAAGCGCGCTCACGTGCTGACATGCACAGCGTGCATTGCTTCTGTATGATGTATCTGCACGAGTAATAGAGTTGTTGCAAGCAAGTGCTTATGAAGCAGTAATTTTTTTCACAAATGCCAGTGAACAAGGTCTTGATGCCAGCTGACCACGACAACTTTTTCAGTTTCCGTAGGTAGCTAAATTGCTAGTGCTTTTCATTGTATCAATCTACCTCACAAATCTTATATTCCCTCAAGGTTCATTTTTTTTCATCCACAATGTGGATTTAAACAAGGTAACACAGTTTCCAACCCTGATATTTTTTCACTCTCCGTGCTCGCAATCACACGGTAAAAGAAAAATATTTATGACAAGGAGCCTCACCGCAAGGACTTTGAGAGTGGTGTTCATGGGGTTCATGCTCAACCCTACGGTGACAAGGGCTGCGTTGTTCAACATGAACAGCAATTTTCCCGCCGCCTTAAGCACACCATCAGCTGTAGCGACATCCTTGGTCTTCAAGTCAATGCCCAGCAAAGACAACGTGTTTGCCAGTTCGTCGTCCTTGACGGCACCTGAATGACAAAGAAGTCAGGCGGACGAAATTTGATGAAGTGGAGCCCCAGCTGTAAGTTCAACGATATCAAAAGTTGTATTGTCCGCAACCACGGGCTAGCTAAACTGACGAATGTACACTCGTAATATGTTTCCCATAAATAAGCTCCACATCAATTGAAGCCTCACAGTTTTTTAATGCGCAAGCGTCAAGTGGCCCATCAAGCAAAAAAGCTGGCGGCGTCTGTGTCCGCGAAATCGCACCTAACTTCCGATTGACTGGGAGGCCCCGTCAAGAGCGGCGGCTCGCGCGCTCGTGACGCTGGATCCTGCTTGCTGGCTCGGGCGTCGACGGAGCAGAGCGGGCGAAAGGGGGCGCCTGCTGCCGCAATAGCGCGCCAGTGTTGCGGGAGGGGAGAGGGCATCACCACGACGCCACGTCAACCTCTCTCTCGCTCTTGGAAGGCTGTGTTATGCGCGCTAGCTGTCGCCTGCGTTCTTACTGCGCCTCGGTAAGGTCAAATCGCAACGTGTGAAGCGTCGCAATGTGCTCGCTTGCCCGCGAGGAGTTCATAAAGCGAAGGACTACCCAGCGTCGTTCAAAAGGACAATAATGCTTTCGCATTCACAACTGATAAGAAGTGCTTAGATGTCCTCGGATTTTTTTTTTCACAGAAGAGATACGCTTCTCTGTGAGGTGTTTAGTACCTTTATTCTTTTGTTATGTTGTGGTCAGAGAGGCAGTCGAAAAGTTTTGCAACTCGCATATAAGGAAAAGTATGACGCTCTGTATATTTATTTGTGCTTAACTCTATATACTTTATGTATGCTGCTGTTGGATAAATACGGCAGTGCCCTCGCTTTAGAAGTGCGTACTTAATGAAAACTGTTGATAATCACTCTGTCAAGCTGTAAACTCCATTGACACGCATATCCCCTCCCAAAGTGTTCATATTACAAAAAAAGGGGAGTCATATACCCGTGTCATGCCCGGGCACCCATGAACTCCTGTTAACTCCTTCGTGTTTATCCTGATGGAGACACGCTCGTTGTCACACGGTCACCCATTCGTTAAGGAAGTTTCATCCAGCTATTCGCGAAGCGAGTTGTCGCTTCGCGAATTAGCTGCATGAAACTCATAATTCACTCGCAATGCGAGTAAATTGTCAAATGAGCATTATTCTCTTACTCCGCTATGAACCAACGTCTAACGCCACACAAAAGCCAACTGTACTCGCTAAAAATATCAGACGTTTACACCTAATGGCTCACATGTTTGCCTTTTAGAGTAGACCCGAGAACAAGTGCGTTTCTTGCGTACGTGTTCTCAGGTCACCTGAAACAGTGTATTCAAACTTATTCTTACCGATATCAAACAAGTGATGAAATCAGTACACCAAATGAGCCAAGGCTGAAATGTACTTAAGTGCACGTGCACTAAAACTCAGAGCAAATATCACCTCTGATATGCACAAAATAAAGACCAATTTCATCTATATCACAAATTATAGACCAATTTCACTA
>NC_051155.1:92020704-92066346 GCF_013339745.2 Dermacentor silvarum
GCTTTCAGATGTTATAAATGTGATTTCCACATCACACACATACCATGACCTAAAGCTTTAGATGGAATGGTGAGCATATTTATGCAGTGAGCCATCTTAAGTGTCGACTGGGATACTCTAGTGTTCAAAGGCACTGAATATATTCTAATTAAGACTGCAAGACTGTAATGCAATCACAGTCAGAATTCATCAATTCCATAAACAATACACATTTGAACAGTGGTCTCCGGTACAATGGCATACCGACAAACAGTAGAATAGGTAGTAGACCGGTAGTAGACTTGTAGGCTTGTAGACCTGTAAACTTGTATGCCGATTGGCTAGTAGACCATCAAGGTCTGAAATTAGGGTTAGCCAACAGACATGTAAGCTGATAGCTGGTTGGATTTTTTTACTGGAGATATTCATATAAAATTCCAGACCCGCCGTAGTGGCTAAGGCGTACGTACGTTGCTCTACTGAAGTGAAACCTCAGGATTGAATCCCGGGCGCGGCGGCATTTCGATAGGAGTGAAATGCACTAGATGCCTGTGTGCCATATGCATTGGGTGCACATTAAAAACCACAGGGAGTTAAAATAATTCGGAATGCTTCGATCACCAGCGTGTGCTTCATCATAAAATTGTGGTTTTCGCATGTAAAAACCCAGATTTTAATTTATTGAATTTCCAAATATGACCATATACAGGGTGTTTCAGCGAACACTTTCAAAAATTCTTAAAGGTTGCTTGTGGCAGGTAGCACAATTCTAGTTCATGAGCTGGGGGTCTACTCGAAGAGGCGGACATTACTTCCACAAGAAATTGAAATGCATAATAGAATATTTAACAGAAATTTACTAATTAAGTTTTTAACTAATTACCTGATGGCTCATATTGCAATTTACAAATTGTAGCCTTGGAGTTCGCCAGGCGGATCCACTTGGAACAAATTCTCGGGATGACACCAGTTTCGAGATATAAATTCCCGAACTTTGCGGAGAAACGCATTGGCGTTCCAGTTAGTTTCTTAACAAATCGTTGCTTTATGCATTGAAGCACCAAATTAACTGGAACGCCAATGCATTTCTCCGCAAGGTTCACGAATTAATATCCCGAAACTTGTGTCATCCCGAGAATTCGTTCCAAGTGGATCCGCCTTGCGAACTCCCCGGCTACAATTTGTAAATTGCAATATGGGCCATCAGGTAATTAGTTAAAAACTGAATTAGTGAATTTTTGTTGATTAGTCGATTATGCATTTCAATTTTTTGTGCAAGTAATCTCCGCCTCTTCGAGTAGGCCAGCTCATTAACTAGAATTGGGTTATCTGCCACAGGCCACTTTAAATAAATTTTGAAAGTGTTCGCTGAAACACCCTGTATATAAGAGCGCCATATATGGACATGCTAAAACTTTAGAAGTGGCCTTATATAGAAATGTCCCATATATGGGCATATTAAAGATTTGGCAGATATGGCCATATATAGCATGTAAGGGTCCCATATATGGACATATTAAATATTGGGCAGATATGGCCATATATAGCATATAAGGGGGCCATATATGGGGATATTAAAAATTGGGCAGATATGGCCATATGGCCCTTATATGCCATATATGGCCATATTTGCCCAATTTTTAATATGCTCATATATGGCCTTTTTCATATCAGTCCATATCTGACATTTTCGTAAGAGAGGTCGCGGCACTCTCCTGCATGTCTGACCGTGGCAGAAATTGGCATGAACTCGGATGCATCCGGCCGGTACGGCAGAATTGTGTCTATGGTGTGCGAAGGGTGCCGACCATACAGTAAGAAATAGGGTGTAAACCCAGTGGTGGTCTGCGTAGCTGTGTTATACGCGTAGGTGACGAAGGGTACGATGGCGTCCCAGTTCGTGTGGTCGGAGGCGACGTACATTGAAAGCATATGACCGAGCGTACGGTTGAAGCATTCCGTGAGGCCATTTGTTTGAGCGTGGTACGCCATAGTTGTGCGATGAACAACATGGCACTCTTTGAGGATGGCTTCAACTACTTCCGACAGGAAGACGCGTCCGCAATCGCTGAGCAGTTATTGAGGCGGACCATGCCGCAGAATGAATCGGCGAAGCAGGAATGTGGCAACGTCGCGCGCTGTAGCTGCCGGAAGGGCGGCCGTTTAGGCGTATCGTGTGTGGTGTTCGACTGCAACAATGGCCCAGCGGTTACCAGCTGATGTCAAAGGAAGTGGTTCATACAGATCGATTCCAACGCGGCCATACGGCCGGTTAAGGCAGGGTAGAGGCTTCAGACCAGCTGGCGAGAGATGGGGATTTCTGGCGCTGGCAGTCGGGGCATGAGCGAATGAACTTTCGAACGTAGTTCTACATTCCTCGCCAGTAGTAGCGTTGGCGGAGGCGCTGATAGGTTTTTAAAAGTCCCGAGTGTGCACACTGTGGATCAGAGTGGAACGACGCGCAGATATCTGAACGGAGGCTTCGAGGTATTACTAATAACCACTGACGGCCGTCAGAGGTGTAATTGCGTCGCTGAAGCAGGTCGCCGCGAATGGCGAATTGGCGAGCTTGACGGCGCAACGCACGAGTGGTTGACTGCGATGACGGATCAGCAAGGAAGTCTATGATGGAGGCAATCCAGAGGTCCTTTCGCTGCTCGGAAGCGATGGTCCCGATGTCGATGGAAGAAACGTCAAGCTGGGATAGTGAGCAGCATGCATTGTCGTCAGGCAAGGGCGAACGTGAGAGGGCGTCAGCGTCAGCATGCTGGCGTCCGTTGCGGTGCATTACGCGGATATCGTAATCCTGCAAGCGAAGTGCCCAGCAGGCGAGACGGCCTGAGGGATCCTTCAAGGACGACAGCCAGCATAATGCATGGTGGTCCGTGACGACATCAAATTGGCGACCATACAAATAGGGCTGGAACTTAGTAAGTGCCCAGATGATCGCCAGGCGTTCTTTTTCTGTGACGGTGTAATTAGTCTCGGCCTTAGTAAGCGTACGGCTTGCATGTGCCAAAGCATAATCAGGAAACCCTTGTTTGCGCTGCGCTAGGACAGCGCCGTGGCCAACACCGCTGGCATCCATGTGTACCTCAATAGGTGCCGTTGGGTCGTAGTGGCGCAAAATGGGAGGAGACGTCAGCAAACGACGGAGCTTTGTGAACTCTTCGTCGCACTCGGATGATCAAGAATGGAGGGGTCCGTTGCTTCCAAGGAGCTTCGTCAGGGGCGATATGACGGTGGCGAAATTACGAATGAAGTGCCTGAAGTAGGAACACAAGCCTACGAAACTGCGCAGTTCTTTGACGGACTTCGGTTTCGGGAATTGGGCGACGGCACGAAGTTTGGCTGGATCGGGGAGGATTCCATCCTTCGAGACGACGTAACCCAGTATCGTGAGCTGCCGCGCTGCAAATCAGCACTTCTTTAGGTTCAGTTGTCGGCCAGTGTTTGTTAGGCACGTCAAAAACAACAGCGTCGTTTAGGTAACATAAACACGTGTGCCACTTCAAGCCGCGCAGAACTGTGTCCATCATGCGTTCAAATGTTTCTGGCGCATTACAAAGTCCAAAGGGCATGACGTTAAATTCGCATAAGCCATCGGGTGTGACAAAGGCTGTCTTCGGCCTATCGGCGTCAGCCATGGACACTTGCCAATAGCTGGAGCGTAAATCTAGAGATGAAAAGAATTCAGCTCCTTGTAGGCTATCGGTAGCATCATCGATTCGCGGTAGCGGGTATACATCTTTGCGAGTGATCTTGTTTAGGCGCCGATAGTCTGCACAGAACCATACAGAGCCATCCTTTTTCGTCACAAGGACGACAGGAGATGCCCATGGACTCTTTGAGGGTCGGATAACTTCGCGGTGACGCATTTCGTCGACTTGCTCATTAATCACGCGACGTTCTGCGGCAGAGGCGCGATATGGGCGTTGCCGCAATGGAGATTGGGAGCCAGTGTCAATATGGTGCGTGAGAGCAGACGTCCGGCCCAGGGAAGGTTTCCCGACATCATAAGAAGAACTAAATTCTTCTAAGATGCGCCGAAGCTGAGAACGCTGAGCTGGGGTGAGGCCATCGGCAATAGATGAATCGAACACACCTGTGGCTGTGGGCAAAGGATCGGACGTAGAGAGAGAACCGAGCGTGCTCTAACTGGCGCAGGACATGTCTTCGGGAGCATCTTTAGATTGTACGGCGTCGATCGCTTTCACACAGCCAAGACATTCGCCTTGAAGCAGCATCACAGGGTATATGAAAGGGGGTTACAGACAAAAATAGCTGTGGAGCTCTGTTTGACGTTCAATGTCGCAAAAGGTAGCAGCAGACCTTTTCGATTATAAAAGCGGCCGGATGGAGAAAGTAGTGCGACGGCGTCAGAGAGGCTGCTGCAATGCATAGCGACAATCACTGACGAGTTCGGCGGTACGTTGGTTTCGTGCTTGACGACTAGCTTGTTCACAAAAGAAGCACTATCGGCAAGCGTCATATCTGACATCGGCAACAGTTCTAGTTCGGCCTGTGCGCAATGAATGACAGCATTGTGGCGGGCGAGAAAGTCCCACCCCAGGATAAGTTCGTGGGAGCATGATGAAATTACAATAAATTCGGCGGCATATACAACGTCCTCGATGAGAAAGCGAGCGGTGCACGCCGCTATCGGGTGAATACGCTGTGCGCCTGCTGTGCGGAGGGAAAATCCAGCAAGGGGCGTCGTGACCTTTCGAAGGAAGCGACAAAGCTGTGCGTCCATAACTGATACAGCGGCTCCGGTGTCTACGAGGGCATATATGCGCACACCGTCAACTAACACGTCTATCACACTGGTCGGGCTACGTTGAGGACTTCCGCGTTTCGACGGCGTCGCAACCCTTGCCTCATGGACTACGACGACTAGTTTTCTTCTTCCCGAGCTTCGGGACGAGGCCGCATCGGTGATGGGGAGCGTCGACGTGGAGAGGGTGAGCGGCGGATGTTAGCAGACCGGCGGAATGGTGGTGACACAGCCCGAGGTTCATCATTGTAATATGGGCGCGGTGAATTCACCATACGACTTGGCGCATATGGTGTAGCGCTAGGCAACTGTGCGCGACTATAGTGGCGTGCGACGTGGCCTGCGTAGCCGCACGCAAAACATATCGGCCGATTGTCCGCTGTGCGCCACCGAGTCGCTGCAGTAGGCCCTATCCATGTGGCAGGACGCGTTGGACGGGGCGGCTGATGAAGTGATTGCATGGCAGGGTGTTGTCGAGGCATTGCGAGGACTTCGGTGTACGTGAGAGGTCCCCGTTGAGGGAGCTGTTGGGGCTGCGTGACGACTTCTGCGTAGCTGAGTGGTACAGCCGACAGGATCTGTCGGGGCCTGGCCATGACTTCAGCGTAGCTGTGAGGCGCAGCCACCGGAACATGCTGGTGGTGCTCAGGCAAAACCTCGTGCAGTTCTTGCGCTATGACGCGGCGAAGCGGGGGTGCAAAACTCGGCGTTGGCGCGTGCACCGGCTGCGGCTGTGCAAACTCCATCAATGAGAGTTGCCGGGCAACTTCCACGCCGACGAATGCCTTAATTTCTGCGAGCAAAGTTGTGTGGTCGGACATGGCAGCCAAACTAGCGCGGTGTTCGTCACGCGGTAGAAATCGACGGGTCAGTGATCGCTGCCTGCGGAGTTCTTCGTAGCTCTAGCACAGCGCAATAATTTCGGCCACAGAGCGAGGATTTTTGGCCAGCAACATGTTAAAGGCGTCGTCTTCAATGCCCTTCAGGATGTTTTGGATTCGATCAGACTCCGCCATGGTCGAATTGATATTCCGGCAGAGGTCCAGGACATCTTCAATGTAACTGGTGAATGTTTCACCTGGCTGTTGAACTCGTTCTCGCAAACGCTACTCGGCACGCATCTTGCAAACAGCAGGGCGACGAAATACATCGGTGAGAGAAGCCTTAACTTCGGACCATGTCTGGAACTCTGCTTCATGGTTATACCACCGGCTCGCCACACCAGCGAGGTAGAACAGAACATAGCGGAGTTACTCCGCTTCGTCCCACCTGTTATGGGCGCTTACCCTGTCATACGCCGTGAGCCGTTCGTCCACGTCAGTGTCGTCCGCTCCTGTGTAGATGGGAGGGTCGCGGTGACGAGGTACCCCGGGACACGCAGTTGGTGCGGGATGAGGCGTTTACTCGGAGGCGTCTTGGGGCATGGTTGATGGTAGGGAACGGGATCGGAGTTCGAGGATGATTGTCTGAGGTTACCCAGCACCTCCACCAATTCTGAAGGTGTTTATTAGGCAGAGCTTGGAGCAGCGCAACGTCAACGGTCAGCGCAGTAACAGCTTTCAAACACGAGAGCCGTTGCCGACCCACTCGACCCACTAGCGTTTTGAACCAGTAGCGCTGAACCCACTAGCGTCTCTCTTATTCGCTACAATATATATATTCGGAGACCATATATATATATATATATATATATATATATATATATATATATATATATTAAAATGGGGATGTTGGTCGTCAAGCAGGTCTGGATGTGGCGTTGCAGAATACTATTCAAAAGGCAGGTCTGGTTACTGGCGAGCGCGAGCTAGAGCGTCAACCACAAATACACCACTCATCGTCTTCTTTTCCTAGACATCGAAGCGCGGTCATTCGCCTTCAGTACAATTACCCCCCGCGGAATAAGGAGCCAGCCTGGCGACCTAGGGGCAAGAAAACACAGGGGGATCGTAGCACTGCTTGAATCGCGACACGTGGACAATTTCTTGGCCGCGACGACAATAGTCAGAAGACGGTTTTAACGGCTCGATGAGGTAGTTCACCGGAGATGTTTGTTAAAGTACACTACATGGACCCTGGTACTTGGAGACCAGCTTTGTTGAAAGGCCAGGTGTAGTGGACGGGACACGCAGCCAGACTAGTGAGCCAGGAGCATAGCACGTAGTCGTAGCGGAGGCATCGTGGTGTTGCTTCTGGTGCCACTGGTCTTGTGATGTGAATGAACGTGCAAGTTGGCGGCACTCTTCAGCGTACGTAGCTGCTTGAGGTCGTGAACTCGGAGGCGTCGGGTCGGTATAAAAGAATAGTGTCCATGGTGCAAGAAGGTCCGCGTCCGTGAAGGAGAAAGAAAGGGGAGAATCCAGTTGTGCTTTGAAAGGCGGTGTTATAAGCGAACGTAACAAAAGGTAGCACTCGGTCCCAATATGAATGGTCTGCCGAGACGTCCACAGCGAGCATGTCACCCAGGGTTTGGTTAAAACGTTCTGTCATCCTGTTTGTCTGTGGATGATAGGCACTGGTGGTGCGGTTTACGACGTGGCATCCACGAAGCAATGCTGCGATGACGTCGGAGAGGAACACACGACCATGGTCACTCAGCAACTCTCGAGGAACCCCATGACGAAGGACGAGATTGTGAAGAATGAAAGTGGCAGCGTCTTTTGCTGTGGACGACGGAAGAGGTGAAGTTTCCGCATACCGTGTGAGGTGATCGACGGCTACGATTATACAACGGTTAATGTCTGGTGTACTGGGAAGGGGACCGTAGATGTCGATGCCGACGTGGTCAAATGGTCGGGCGGGGCATGGCAGAGGTAATAAGGTGCCGGCGGCGTGTCGAGGAGGAGTCTTGCGTCGCTGGCACGTGGAACATGACCGAACATACTGTCGAACATAATGGTACATGCCACGCCAGTAGTACCGTAGCCTAATACGGGAATGCGTCTTCAGGAAAGCTGCGTGGCCACATTGTGGGTCGTCGTGGAAAGTGGAGCAGATTTCGGAGCGCAGGTGGCGGGGAATGGCGAGGAGCCACTTACGGCCGCCGGGGGTGTGATTCCGGCGGTACAGCACGTCTTCCCGAATGGTGAAGTGCTTAGCCTGCCGACGCAACGTCCGAGAAGTGGGAGCAGAAGTCAGGCCAGACTGAAAGTCTAGAATGGAAGCCACCCACGGGTTGTTGGGCTGCTCAGTTGGCACGTCAGCGATGGCAAGAGCGCTGGTATCGCAGGTAGTAGTTGTGAAGCAGAAAGGGTCGGGAGGCAGGGGCGAACGGGAGAGGGCGTCTGCATCCGAAGTTTCCGACCACTGCGATACACGACGCGGATGTCGTATTCCTGGAGGCGCAATGCCAATCGAGCGAGGCGACCACTTGGATCTGTCAGTGACGACCACCAGCACAGGTCATGGTGGACGGTCACTACGTCAAATGGGCGCCCGTACACGTAAGGGCGAAATTTCCCTATGGCCCAAATTATGGCAAGACATTCTTTTTCAGTGACGGAGTAGTTGCCTTCAGCTTTGTTGAGAGTTCGGCTTCAATAGGCAACCACATACTCTTCAAACCCATCTTTCCGTTGAGCAAGAATAGCGCCTAACCCGACACCGCTGGCGTGCGTGTGGATCTCAGTGGGTGCAGAGGGATCGAAGTGTCGCAGTATTAGGAGGCGACGTAAGGAGACGGCGCAATTCGTTGAAAGCGTCGTCGTAAGCAGGAGACCATGCCGAAAGATTATTACTGCCAGCGAGGAGCATGGTCAAAAGGGTTGATGATCATAGCGAAATTGCGGATAAAGCATCGGAAATAAGAACATAGGCCGATAAAGCTGCGGAGATCTTTCATGGTACTTGGTTTGGGAAACGCTGAAACGGCTGTAAGTTTGGCAGGGTCGGGTAGAATACCATCCTTCGAAACAACATGACTTAGAATCGTAAGCTTACGAACGGCGAAGTGGCATTTCTTCAAGTTCAGTTGTAGTCCTGCAGCTGAGAGGCAAGCGAGCGCTTGTTTGAGGAGAGTTAGATGGGACGCAAAATCGGAGGAAAAGACCACAATGTCGTCTAAATAACAAAGGAAAATATGCCACTTGAGGCCTCGAAGGATCGTGTCCATCATGCGCTCGAAAGTATCAGGCGCGTTGCAGAGGCCATGACTGTGAACTCATACAGGCCATCGGGCGTCACAAAAGCCGTTTATTTTTGCGATCAGCCTCCGCCATCGATACCTGCCAGTATCCCGAGCGCAGATCTAAGGACGAGAAGAATTCTGCTCCCTGTAGGCAGTCCAGGGCATCGTCGATGCGTGGTATAGGGTACACATTCTTGCACGTTATTCGATTAAGACGTCGGTAATTCACGCAGAACCTGGTGAATCCGTCCTTTTTCTTCACCAGCACAACTGGAGAGGCCCAGGGACTGCTGGAGGGCTGGATTATTCCACGTTTCAGCATATCGCCTACCTGTTCATTGATGACACGGCGTTCTGCAGTCGACACACGGTATGGGCGCTGGCGCAATGGTGTTGTTGACCGGTAACGATCCGATGAACTACTGCTGATGTTCGACCTAAGGAAGACTGGTTGTGGTCGAAGGAGGCTCGAAAACGCTGCAGGAGTTGCACGATCTCCTTGTGCTGCGCAGGTGTAAGCGCGGAATCGACGGCATTTAAAAATATGTCGACAGGACCATCGGTGCCACCGGCAGGAGCGACGGCACAAATCGGTAGATATGCCTTATCTTCAAGCATTGTATCCTCGAAAAGGCAGTCAAAAGTCTCGAAGCTCCCCAGACACTCGCCGCGTAGTATAAGTGACGGACATGCAGATACATTGCACACGTAGATATCCGCAGAACCATTGCAGAAGTTGATGACAGCCCACGGGAGGAGGAAGTTTCGGTGACCAGCAGGAGCGGCAGATGGCGTAAACAAAACAGCCGAGTTGGCGGCGGCAGGTGAAAACACAGGCACCAGAACGACAGACAAAAGGGCGATGTAGACGTCAGCCGCGGCAAACGCTTTAGGGGGAGTGTGAACGTCGGGGTCTGGGCACGGCGTCGACAATGTGAGTTCGGCACGAGCGCGGTCCACGAGGGCTTGGTGACTAGACAGAAAATCCCATCCTAGGATTACGTCGTAGGATGATCGGGGCAGGACGACAAACGTAACGGCATACGTAACATTTTGAATAGTTACACGGGCTGTGCACTGAGCGGTAGTGTTGACGTGATGCGAGGTCACCGTACGAGCCAGGTGGTAAGCGGGGTGGTCACTTTTCTCCGATCGCGGCACAATTTTTCGCTAATTACAGAAACAACAGCTCCTGTGTCGACAAGTGCACGTACGGCGATACCTTCTACCAATAAATCAATTTCGTTAGGTGGGTAAAAATTAGGTCTTGGAGAGTTCGATGACGGCGCAGTTCTTGCCTCGGGAACTGCGGCTGTTAGTTTTCCTCTCTGGCGGGGCTAGGTCGGCGAAGCATCGGGGAGATAGATCGGCGACGGGGAGAAGACGACCGGCGTGAGTCATACGGGCGGCGTGTAGAAAACGGGTCGGCGACAGGAGAAGATACTCGTGGTGAAAGCTGAGCACCTGGATAGGTTGGTGCAGCCACACCGTTTTGAGAGCGGAAGCTGCGACGGTGACAGTGGCGGGCTATATTGCCGGCAAGACCACATGCGAAGCATATGGGCCGGTTATCAATGGTGCGCCACAGATTCACAATAGATGGTCCGGTGGGTGAAGAAAAATGGAGCACCGTGCTTGAGGGTGGCGGCGACGTGTAGAAGGACCCGGTGACCCGGTTGGCGCCAGAAAGATACGGGGCCTGTGGTCTGGCAAGAACAGCGGCATACGTTAGTGGCGTAGTGACAGGCACCGCCGGAGGGGCAGGTGGTAGTGCCTGGGTGACTTGCGTCACAATGACGTGACGAAGAGATGAGTCTAAAGATGACGGTGCTGGCTCAGGTGTGTGGGCGACAAGGGAAAGTTGACGTGGGAATTCCTCGTGGATGAACTGCTTTATGTGTGTTAGCCAAACGGTGTGATCAGCAGTGGCGTTGTTGGCAAGGGTAGAAATGTCTGCTGTATCTTGAGCAGCTCGTCGTAAGTCTGGCAGAGTTGTATCACGTCGGCTACCGTCTGGGGGTTCCTAGCGACAAGCATCTGAAATGAATCGTCGTCGACTCCTTACATGATTAGACAGGGCGAGAACATCTTCGATGTAGCTTGTCAACGTCTCCTCCCTGCGTTGGACTCGACTGCGCAAGCGCTGTTCCGCGCGAAGCCGGCGCATGGTGGGACGACCGAAGACCTCCGCGACGGCTACTGTGAAGGTCGACAAGTTCGTGATTTCGGTTTCATGATTTTTGAACCAGAGGCCGGCTACATTAGTGATGTAAAAGTGAACGTTCGTGAGCTTGGACGGTTATCCCATTTGTTACAAGAGCTCACTCGTTCATACTCGACGATGCAATCCTAGACGTCCTGGTCGTCGGTGCCGCTAAATATAGGTGGGTCGCGTTGTCGGGGCACGCCAGCACAGTGGATTGTCGGTGGCACGGGAGCAGCTTGCGATGGCCCGGGATCAGTCATGGTGAAAGCTGATGGTAGCGTCCGGCTGCGAAATTCCAGGATGAACAGTACCCCGCTACCTCCACCACTTAAAATGGGGGTGTTGGTCTTCAAGCAGGCCTGGACGTGGCGTTGCAGAAGGCTATTCAAAAGGCGGGTCTGCCCCTCGGTTCCCTTCCTTCTCGTTCATTACATAATGAGGGCTCGAATCCGGCAACATTGTTGCCTTCAGGGAGCATATGTGGGTTTATTGACCAGTTGCCATCACCCAAAAAAGATCACGTGCTCGTGACGCTTGCGGCAGAAAAGATGTTCCACATCCGCCCCTAGGCTTGTGAGTGGTGGTGCTGGCTAACACTCCCAGAGTTAGTTCTAGATGTAAAACATAAAAACCCTAGAAAGCGGGTGGGAAAACGGTTCCGCGGTAGCTCAATGGTGAGAGCATCGCACGCGTATTGCGAAGACGTGGGTTCGTTCCCCACCTGCGGACAGTTGTTTTCTCATCCGTTTTCATTTCCATTTATTTATCATTTCTTTAATTCAATTAGTGTGCGCAAGTAATTTCCCTTATGTTGTTCTTGGTGTCAATGTTTGTTGGCTTCTTATGATATATATATATATATATATAAGCAAAGCACCCCAGTAACCTGCTCTTCCTTTGTCATCTTTTTTTCGTCAGCGACAGCGCGTAGTTGCAACCGCCAAGGGGCCTCAATGCTCTTCTCTCCCACCTCTCCGCAGCGGGAGAGAATGAGGGGATGCAGGCACGCCGGCTAACCGCACCCTCTCCTCTTCTCCTCACACCCTTCGGGCGAAGCATTGTCCTCGCTTGCTTCCCATTCTAAGCGGAACGTTTTCCCTTGTATTCGAAGCGATGGTGCGTTTACAGCGGCTCGGGGACTAACAAGGCTTCTTCCTTCACGCGTGGATATGTCACCCGCGTTCCCTCTATGCGCCACCAGCCGCGTCCTATGTTTAGGAGAAGCATATACGACGGGACCAATTTTACGGCAATTGATCCTTATAGCAGCGCCAGAAGTTTTCGAGCGCTTTTCAGCACTCACATAAAGTGGACCACACAAGAACTTTATACTGACCGAGGGGCTCGCATTCAACTGGGGCACGGTAGGGGTGGTCGGGAGGGGGGAGTTAACTTCGTTCATGTGAACATAAGTTCATTCCATGTCACACGTTAGGTAAAGTAAAAAAAAAATTTAACGGAAAACCAATACAAAATCGTCAATGGAAAACTTATTGAGCAATGCACGACGGAAATTTCATTGAAGTCTCGTTGTGCTGGCTCAGTGAGTGTTGAAATTCCATGTAATTTGACGTGCATCAATGATGGTACAACGAATCGACAACGGAAATTCAGTACCCATTTTCGTTTGGGTTTTACGACTACACTAATTGCGATCGTAAAACATCGGGTTTCCTATTACGCCACATTTCCGTTGAAGTAGATAACTGCTTATGGAGGCGCGGCGGGCGAAATGCAAAAATGCGCGTGGCCCGTGCATTGGGGGGCACGTTGAAAGCCCCTGGTGGTCAAAAAGTTGATCCGGAGTCTCCCATTACTGTGTGCCTCATAATCAAATCGTACTTTTGGCACGTAAAACCCAAGAATTCAAGTAGACAACTGCTTAAATTGTGAACAGCTGGTTATAATTGGGATGTTCCGCGAATATACGAATTGGTTTCAGGAGCTTCTAACAATTTGAAGATAATATAGAAAATGAAGTGGTAAGCTTTAGGTCTCTTTGCGTTGTTTGCATGCTCTTCGATAATTGTCCACTATAGCTCTATTAAAATTCGCAAATATGGAAAATACAAGTCATGCCTTGGCTCTCGACAATTTGAGTGACCTGGAGGTTTAGATTGAGAAAGTTGCACTTAGTCACTTAAATGTTTTTTATGCTTCAGCAGTCGGAGTGTCAACGTGCAAAAAAAGCGTATGTGTGTGAAGTGGTGAAGTGTTGGAAGCTAGTCATGTGGTATATATATATATATATATATATATATATATATGTGTGTGTGTGTGTGTGTGTGTGTGTGTGTGTGTGCGTGCGTGAGAGAGCGAAAGAGAGAGAGAGACTTCGCTCCTAGAAAAGGCAGGACTTGCATCAAGTGACCTGCTGAAGAACACTTTGCAATGTGGGGAACGTGATTTAAATAATGGATTTGAGACCCCAAAGAGTTGCGACGTTGTACTAACGTATTACCACTAAAAGCCACTGAATTTTTTAACTCACTAGTGCTGTTTGGCCAAAATTGGCAAAGAAACAATAATCGATCACATTTGATACACACCAGTTATAGTGACAATAGTAGTGCAATTCCCTAACTAGTGTGAACGAGTACAGAATTGCAATGCGGCACTAAGATTAGTCATGTCATCTAACTTATCTTGTTAATAAATCTTGCAGCTACTTTCATAGATAATCTTAGAGAGCACTATCAGAAATGGCAAACTATGCATTTCACGCTGGCACAGCACTCACAACAGTCTGTGAGCAGGCAAGAATATAGGTATGTGGAAATTTCAATGCAAATAACTTTGACTGCAACATCTGTGGTGTGAGTTTTGCAGTCAGCTGCACCGAGTCCATACTTAGGTTTTTCTCTTGCAAACCAAAAAAATGAGCCTTATGGCCGGTGATGTTGTCCTTCGTTCTGATAGCGTTTGTTTATCTGGAACTCATTTCTCGCAAGTCATTTCTCGCAGGTTATCTAGGTGACAGAAGCAGTCTCACAATGCCCTGCCTTTGCGCTCTCCATCCTAAAGTAATCAGGGCAAGCCACTTTTGTTTATCTTCAGACAAGTGGTTGTGTCATGTTCAACTAATTTAAGTTTAACAACATTTTAGGTAGATATAGCGTGTAGTCTAATATAATGAGCCAAGTTTCATATTAATACTATGAGGCTCTTTTGGGGCTGCCATAAGTTGATATTGTGTGCAGTTGTGTGCAGTGTTTAGATATTGCTGATGGTCAGTGCACATTGCGGCTATGACTGCTCCTCTCAAGTATATACTTGCGATTTCATGATGGCCTTTCATAATGAGGATTTTCTTTTGTGAAGGGATATTCACAGATTGGGGCACTGTGGCATCATATTCTGGATTGTGCATTCAGAGCTAATTTCAAATCACCCTCCACCTACTGACTTATTTGTCGAAAATGAATATTTGTTTACCCTCTGCAATGACCTTCTAATTTGTTCAATGCAGCAATGTCATCTACCTTTAATCCGCCTTTTTCATGGTGCGATGGCGCATGCGCCCTGCCCTAGCGGATTAGTCGCGAAACGTTCTGGAAGGGACGCGCGCACGGCCGCGCGGCCCCATCCCGAGGAATGATTCCCCGGGGGGAAAAAAAGAGCGCCCGGACGTGCGCTACTGCAAGCACTCGTGCCGTGTACCGCGTTGAAACTCTACTGGTACCGCGACGTCGTTGCGGTGCCGAAATCGTTCGCAGCGTAACTACAACTCCAATTTAAAACAGAAAGCGGCCAGTGTCTCGTCTGAGTGGTCCGGACTGCACCCTGGGCCATGTAGTTGCCGCCTTTCATTGATGGATAGCAAATTTAACGAGAAACCCCTGCGCTACACTTGGGCGACTCTTAAAATCATCATGTTGCTGGCGAAGTCTTGTTGCAGTGTGCGCCCTCCCTTGCTGGTGGCGGCAGCGCGCGCCTGTGTTCACGTACTCGTTTAAGGCGCGGTAATACTGGGTCGATACGAAACCGACAAGACGCTCACGCCAACGATTGGTCTAGGTCGCTGAGACCATCTTATCATGCCAGGCCGACAACGACGCAGCCGACGAGCTCGAGTTGTACTGTGATGGGCTTTCTTGTCGACGGCACCGACAAAATCAGCGTGCCGGCCATAGTTCGACCGAACCCCCCGCGACCGGCCGTCGAACCGACAATGCGATATATCCGCAGCGCCTACGGAGTTGAAATGTATAAGCGTCATCCCTCTCATGCCGAGAAAATCAAGTGCGAGCCAATGTTGATTTTGTTCAGCGAAGATTTAGGCCTGGCGCCGTCGAGTTCTTGCACCTGCTACCGGCGCACCTGAACTGAAATGTAAGCAGTTAGGGCGAAGGAAACTGCTTTTATTGTTCGTTTCTGGCCTTACTGATTTGAAATCAACGACTCTTCACTTCACACGGCTCGTACACAGCTAGCAACAAGCGGCAACACAGCATTAGCCGTGCCAACTTCTGGCTGCCGGTCGCATTCGCTGCGCAGATGGGTGGATCTGTACGTGTTGTTATGCTGACACATTTCTCAATTCCAGTAATCTACTGTTTACCTCTATGTCCAAGGGGTAACAATAGACGGTGCATTCGGTAAAGCAGCATAAACAACCGTTTCGCTCAGCTTCGATGGCATCCACGTTTTCGCAAGAGAACAACACGACCTATAAATGAGCACTTATGAGAGCACAGATTTCTCTAATAATGCTTTATAGCACGCGCAAACTGTAATTATGATGAAGTTAAATAAAAGCGAGAATCAGTAATAATTGAACAGCCCGTAATATATGTATCTGGATCGCAGTCAATTGCTGTTGTTTAAGTAGTTTGGCCGCTCATATTGACTCGTCTCAGGGTCGAACACGGCTCACATGCATAGATATGTGTTTTGCTACGTTTTAACACTATTTCATATGAGCTATGTACCTTCGCTCCAATATTTGACGCTAAGAGCGATCTGTGGCTGGGGATGGCGATGTATACAAGTACACGGCCTTGATAAATCCGGCGTGGAAGACTGCGCTCGAGGACTTCTTGAATATGCTAAATGACCAAAGGCTGCGTAAAAAATTACAAAAAAGAGCTCAAAGTGCAGAAATAAGCGACAATGAACTCCAAGGCAGCCGTGTCGGTAGACGGAATTCAGTGTGCCTCTATCGGCCGCCCTGTTTGCACAACAGTGCACTTAGGCCTGCTCACCCAATAGTCGGTGAGTGCCACATTTCGTCCAGGAATGATATTCTGCCCCAGAGAAGCCATTATTCATTATTCGCGATACACAAAACGCATAACTGACGCGCACTCAACATGGACGCAGGTGCACAGATCAACCGGCGAAATCCCCGGCATACTTCCAAAACGTTCCCGCAGCGTGCGGCAGAGGGCAGCACAGGAAACATGAAAAAGGCGGATTCTCATACCGTTCTCACAACCTTAAAATTCGAGCTGTTCTTATTGGTTTGCATACAGTAACAGAATCAAAATGCACATCATTGCAAACTAGACTGCAAGGATATTCAAGAAATTGCAATGAACCACGACCACTCGTGGTAGTTAAGTAACTGTTCAGCACACCGTGTGGATGTTTCCTTTACTGAACTGGTTATGAAAATCGCAAACATGTTTGCTTTAACAGTTTTCCTGCAAATAGCAGGCATATCATTGTCGCTAAGCACAACCTTTCGTCTTTTGCATCGCGTAAGTCTGTCGCCTTCTTGTTGTGGGACAAGTATAGAAAAACGAGCATTTCATAACTTTGAACGTACACAAAGTATTCGGTGAGGCTATAATTTTTTCAGGCAACTTGAACGTATTGAGCGTAGCCATTACAGGACAATAGAAAAAAAAAAGAAGTTGCGGAGGAGCACCTTTCACCTGGATGCAATGCTTTTTGGACATTCTCCAGGAGGCAAAATGTACAATTAAGAGCGAGTGACCTTGAATCAGAGTGGGTGGAGCGGGGAGCCGATTTGTTGCCATTGTAACTCATGCATGTAGTGACAACACACGATGCTAAATGGTCGTGGCCCTGCAGTCCAGTAAGTAGGTGAGCACTTGCATATCCTCCCCCAGAGTGAAGGGGAAACATTAAGATATGTTGTGGGGTAAAGATGGTGGTTTTGGGAGAGAGCAGCGAGGAGGAGGAGTAGATTTTAATGAAGAGAAGGGAGGAGAGGTCGGCCTGCAGAGCGTGTCTCTAGATTGCTACTCCTCAGTGGGGTAAGGGCAAGTGGGAGACACAGGGAGAGGTAGGTGGCAGGTGATTATGATATCGTACAATGAGCTACTATTTACACACGTTGTCCAATACGCGGTTGTGCCCTTTCACACGCTACACGCATCAGTAGTGTTGTCCACACAAAACGTCATCGCACAAACACATTTCGCACACTGCACACTGCACAGGTCCCAGAGACGACCATTTAAGCCCGTCTCGCACATAAAGTTCAAAACTGATCTTATGGTGCGCTGGGCATGATCAATGCTTCTCCACGCGCCTAAAACCTTTGCTTCCGAAAAGGGGCAGGAGTCCAAACAGTGAACACTACGCTTTAGTGTCCTTCGCTCGGCCACATACTCAGGGCACACGCAAAGTATGTGCTCTATTGTCTCGGGAGTGTGGCAGATGCTGCAATCAGGGTCCCGTTCTCGTCCAATCGTGTGTAGGTATTTGCGAGTGTACGCCACACCAAGCCGTAATCGATGGATCAGTGTTTCCTGGCCTCTCCGCATCCGAAGTGGAAGTCGGAATCGCAAACCGGTGTCAAGTCTATGGAGGCGCTCTTGCCGATATTCAGGCTTGTCCCATTGACGCGCCATAGACGTTTTCATGGAGTTGTGTAGCAAGGCGTTGATGTCATAACGGCAAAAGGGAAGTCTTATAATCTCCGCGGCAGTGTGCGCCATTTTTGCCTCCGCGTCAACCTGCTCATTTCTGGCTATTCCACAGTGGCTGGGAATCAACTGCAGCGCAATGGTATGTCCGGATTAAGACGCCTCTTTAAGCAGAGCCATGATGTCGTAGATGAGAGGACTATATGCTCTTCTGTGATTCATATAATTGCTTATGAGTTGCAGCGCCGGTTTTGAGTCGCAGAACACTGTCCAGTTAGCGAGGTTTTGTAGCAGCACGCAGCGGACTGCTTCTCGAACGCCGGTCAACTCAGCTGCTATAGATGATGTTTTGTGTCATATCTTGAACCGCTGCGTAATCCCCATTGCAGGTGCCGTGTAAGCTGCCGCGGTAGAGGTCTGTGTAACAGAACCAACTGCAAAAACATGTTCGGTATATCCGCACTTGTAAGCAATGTAGGATAACGCGAAAGTTTTGAGACTCGCAAGCGGCATTTTCGACTTTTTCGTTATTCCGGGGATTGAGATTTTCACCGTCGGCTTTGGCATCGGCCAGAGTGGAGCTTCTGGTATGCCATGCGGTGCGAAGTCCGACGACAGTAGAACCCGTTGCGACAAAGCGGCTTCTCAGTAGGCGGCTTCATGCCGTATAATTGTGACATTTGTCAGTAAATGATTACTAGGCTTAGTTAGTAGCCTTAAATGCACTCGCATTTGCTCATGTTGCAGATTCACTCGAGCTGGGCATGCGCGTGCCTCTGCAATAGTGCCCCATGTGGAAGTACATCGTGGTAATCATAAGCAAATTCTTAGTGCGCGAGCCTGAGCTCCTTCAAGTGTGCGGACGGCAGATGAACTAATCCGAGAAAGTACAGGCGCGCTGTAGCGGAGGTATCCAGCAAAAAGTGCCCAGTAGAGCTGGAGAAGAGATGATTGGGATGGCCCCCACGATTTTCCAGACATATGTCAAATTATTTGTGCAAAGTTGTTCAGCTTTTTCCTCAATGCAGATATGTGCTTCGACCAAGATAAGCCACGGTCGATGGAGACTCCGAGAAACTTGTAGTGGGTTACCGAAGGTATAATCTTGCCATCAATCAAGACGGGATAGCAGGCCATTGACTTCCGCGTAAATGCCATGGCTACACTTTTTGTCGGTGAGAGCTGAAGCCCACGACTATTTAGGTATTGCGACGTTATTGACACTGCACGCTGTAGATTCGTTTGTATACTTGTAAGCGCGTTAAGCTCGTGGTCCATATACAGATGTCATCTGCGTACACAGAGACCGAGACTGCGCTGTTAGATACGGACCCTTTCCAGGAATCACCCAAGTTTCCTCACCACCTTAAAAAGGTCTTCGCATTCCAATTATGGTGCACCGAGGCGCGTCAACCCCGCTACCGGACCCGTCAGACAGGTTGGCGACTCCTACCTCAAGCACCGCACGTCGAGCTATTGTCTCTCCGCCTGCTTGACTCTTCCCAAAAGTGGAACGGGAGGCTGGCACGGTTCCAAGAAGGAAGCCTTGGTCAAGTGCAAAGCGGTTTTGCGGCTCTGTTGGGCCGTTCCGAGAACATCCCGTCTCCTCCAGCCGAGCGCTTCCAGGCGAGGAGGCAAAGCCGGAGGTAAATCAGCCATCGGACAATGAAGCCCTCGGAGCGTCCCCATTGGCCGATTATGACGGCACTTGCACGGGCCAATACCAGGGGAGGAAAATGACGACACCTGAGCTGAGCTGGCTCGACGATTGGCCAAAAATGACGAGACCCCGAGAGACCGAAGGGGTTAAAAAGAGCGACAAATCAAGGAGAAGAAGGTAGCTCTTCTTGCCACGGGCCGCAGCGTCCGAGATGCTGCCGGCCGTCGATCCCTTTATGACTGTTCAGTATTTTGTATTTTAATCACTGTACATAATGTAAATAAATCCCTCCTGTTTCTCCCAAGTCCGCCTCAACGTCCCCCAACTCCCGCAACCAACGCCTACCAGATCTAACAACTGGTGGCAGCGACAAGGATGAACCTTCGACCGAAGCAAAGATCCAATAGCGCCTAAGAGTTCTTTGACGAGTCCAGTAAGGTTGGGCCCAGTAGACCTCCTTGAGGCACCCCACGGTAGACAGGATGGTTCCTTGTATGACCGTCTAGAGTGGTCAGGCTCTAGATGAGCAGCTAAAACATGAAGGACCGGTAATAGGGGGAGGCCAACGTAAACTGAGTAGAATGGATGTCCCTGATTAGAGCATGAAGTAGAATTTGGGAGCATGAGTAAGGATTGTAAGTTTAAATAAGGCAATAGTGCTTGTCAGCTAGCGTATTGCCAAGCTAACAAACTGGAACACGGGAGGTGTGCTCTGGGGAAAATATTTTACAGAACGTGCTAAATTTCCCAGGAAATGTGCCGAAACACTGATACTTACTTAGTCAGTAAGGAAATACACAATAATACATAGACAAATCTAAGTATGCAGCAAGGGCATCATAGAGGGCAGTGCAGAGTTGAAGATTGTTGGGCTGGATCAGCTGAGGTGAGAATGCAGGTTGGAGTTCCTTAATTTTCCTCTGTTGTGCACTCTTTCTCTAGAATAGTGCTCTTCGTCTCCTAGTGTATAAACGTTGCGTTAAAAGGTATTTTCGCATGCTTTGATCATAGCAGTCTTATTTTGCTTGTCCCATGAAGTCTTCAGCTGCAGTGCTTCTGAAATGTAATGCAGAATATATTGCAAATTTTATATCACTTTTATAGTGATGGCACATCCATGCTTCTGGAGAAAGACCCATTGTTGGGACATGTCGTTGGTAGTATCTTTACGTTTTATGCTCTTATTTTTCATGGTGAAAACGCTATTGTGAATTTATTTATTTTTGCTGCTATGTATGCCATTTTGTATTCAGAATGACTCAGTGGTCTAGTGATCGCGGTAATAGCGATTTCTAAACTTCTAAACCTAGACCCTATATTTCATGTGTCATGCCGTTATCTAAGATATGCTTTGTGTTTTGTCACAGTAATTAGGATTGTTGTTTTCAGAAGCTTGTTGCCATATAAAATTTTCCGAGGTGTACAGGATCATAATGAATTGTACATAGTGAACTCTCTTGATTCTGTTGTTATTTTGCTAATTCAGGAATTAGGATTCCAGCATAGCCATGCGCTGCACTTATTGGTCAATATGCTCAGACAATCAGTCCCTGTTCCTCGTGGTTAACCGTGAACAGTATTCCAGCTTTTATGAAGGCTAAAGGTGATTTGCTGCATAAATTACATTTTTACAGCTCAAGCGTATACACTTACTTTCTAATTGTGAATTAACTAATATACGCTGTTTAATATATTTATACTGTTTGATACAGTCATTTCTTACTGAAAATATTAAGCCTGGTGTTTAACTCGTACTTATTCATGACTGGCTGTTGCATGACTGCCTGTGTATAAAAAATGTGAACTCGCACATTTGAAGCTTCATTAAGTAACCAGAGTATGGCTCATTTAATGAACATTAGTTGCCCATTTATCTATTCACATGCTACAAGCCATTATCTCGCATTACCGAACCGAGCACAAATAATACAAAATTGGTAATGTATTTAACTCACTTCATCCACCTGTTCTGGCAAGAAGAGTACATTATTGAACAGTGGTTTGTTTTTATAGGGCCCCCATTGATGCCCCACTTAGCAGCTAAACAGAAGTATATGTGGAATATTTAGACCCTTTTGTTTTGTAGTAGAAAAAGAACCCATTTTCAAGCAGCATATTTTATAACACATCGTACAGTGCCTTCGCATTACAAAAATTTTAAGAAACCAGAATTGTTGTTGAAAAATCTGCTACACCGCACTTTTAGCCCACCCAGAGAACTGTCCTATACAGATAAGAAAAAAATGATTAGGCTGCAAAAAAATGTTCATATTATTTTTGCGCTGAAGTAATCCTGTTGAGCGAAAATTCATAATAATGCTCTTGCCTTAAACCATATTTAAAGCAAGTTCATGTGTGCAAAATATTGTTCCAGTCTATAAAAAGTGTTGGCCAGTCAAGCTTTACATCGACTTTCCAAATTAACTTTTCAGAATGCTTTGCCACGACATTGGCGTACAAAATAACAGGTGTACTTCTTGTCATGTGCTTGCTCTGCATATCATTACTTGCCTAATTGACCTTTGCCATATACCATTTTTAAAGGCCATCAAAACTTGAATTTTTGTACTCGCAATTTAATAGTAAAAATGTATTTCTTTAGGTGCCACAATACACTTCAAGGCAAACTCGGACCCTTTCAGTGTTATCATATATTCTTCCTGATATAAGGACGATTTGATCAGTTCTTGTAGCTTAAAAAAACCTTCTTTTGTAGGAAATGTAAATTTTCTTGTACTTAGAAATGTGCTCGGTTTAGTGATTGCGCAATTAGGTTATTGTTATTTATGTACATCGTGTACCCTGTATTCTAGCATGGAATAAATATATTTATATTTCCTTGAAAATGCCATGTCATGTATAGATCTTGCCAGTCTGTTTTACATAATAAACGGATCTGGATATCGTAATAACGTTTGCTGTAGATATACACGCTCAAAAGTATAGAATTTAGTGGGTCGTATTTGTGCAGTGAGGACATGTTTGACCCTGAATTACTAATATTTCTTGTGATCCACACGTATAAATGTTGTGTATGCGCATCGAGACACGGCTATCAGAGGCCTTGTTTTGGTAGCTCAACTTGAACACACACGAGAGTTACGCGTGGATCGCTCTAAATAGTCGTAATTCACGGCGTCTTCAGCCGATCCTGCCTTCCGTGCAATGTAAAAATAAAAGGGTGCACACCCTTCCAACACCCATGTATATGGGTGTTAATGTGGACTAGCACCCTAACGCCCTAAGTTTAATTTTGCTGGACACCCTTCCTCTAGAGTGTTATAAAAGCACCCCAACTGTACGGTGAAGGCAAGACCCTACAGACCTTATAGCATGATCGTCTGGCGACAAACTGATTTACACCCTTAAGGATGTCAAAATGCTTAGTGTGTAGGTCGTAATATTAACTGCTTGTGATTCGGTCTCATGTCTAGGAGTGCGCTTCGACATAACTCTTAATTTCAGTTTGCATATAATCGACATCAAGAAGAAAACTGTTTTTGGTATTCGTTAAACAATTAAAGCTAGGCCATGTTTTTCTACTAATGCATTGTTATCTATTTTTCCTTCATCCACATTTATTTATTCTAGGTATAGCTACTTGGGGAAGCACATATCTTTCCTATATTTCGTCGGCGCAGCACATCCACAACTAAGCAATCCGTATCTTTACTTTCAGTCCTCGCCTTTCTAATGCTCTCACATTACTTTTATTACATTTTATGTCTTAGGAAGTTATTTCAATTTAGTTGTACTTGCTTGTTTTTTTAATAATTAATCGCCAACTACCTTTCGAACTTATCAACAGTGACTTATTAGAAAACACTAACTGTACATGTTTCGCGTCGGAATTAAGTTTAATGTTATCGCGAGTTCGCAGTAATTACGGAATAAAAGCGTTTTCATTTAGAGCCATCGCATCCTGGAAACACTTTGCCACCCAACCTAAAGTTGGTGCCTAACCTTCATGCATTAAAAAGGGCCCTGAAATATTTTCTTCTGTTATCTTAATCTTTCTATTATGTGCATCCCATATTACCTTGTATTATTATGTAGATTTTTATGTATTCTTTGCTGTTTTTCTTATGTAGCTAAGTTCTGGCTGTATTTTGGTTGGCATAATGCTGTATAAGGGTTACTTTGGCTTGTCACTTACCCATGTATACTGTACTTCACCCACCCATGTACGTTCAGAGACTTTCTGTCGTCTCTAAAGCTCTAGGAGCAAAGGAAAGAGTAGGCAAAGGCTAGTGTAAACGCGAACGGGCATTTATAGCAGCTTAATACAAGAATGCCACATATGCTAACTGCCCACAATTTCTTCAACTCGCTGAGGAGTCGAGGTGTTATGAATCACCATGCATGGATACCAAGCAAATAATGTTCACCCGTCTCCGTCGCCGATGCCTAATTGAATCGCATTTGCAGACCTGCGAACGAACGATCTGGATGTACCCTTGGCGTGTCTGGTTTACGTAGCGCACCGACTACCCCGTGGTTTTGTCAGTGGGCCACACTGTCCAAAAGTTGAGGACGCAGCAAGCTCCAATTTAGCCCGAGTATCCATGCCATCACATGTTGTTGTTGTTGTTGCCTCAAAACAAGCATCACATGTTGCTAACCTTGGAATACTCACGCAGTCTCTCGTCGTTGTCGTCATCGGTGGCGGCGGCGGCGGCGGCGGCAGCGGCAGCGGCAGCGGCAGCAGCAGCAGCAGCAGCAGCAGCAGTCTATATATTACCGTTGTCTTGCGTTACTCGGTCCCAAGTGGTGCGTACAAGTTTCCGAATGTCATCAACCCGCCTGATTTTCCGCCACCCTCGAATGCGCTTCGCTTCCCTTGGCACCCATTCCGTAACACTGATTGACTACCGGTTCTCTGGGGACGTATTCTCGGACGATCCCTTTCGGCGATACTATCGCCTGCTCACGACGTTCTCGTGAACCAGCCAATCAGCTACCCCAGTTTTTTTTCGACTAGCGAATAAGCACGTACTTAAAGCACCATTGCCGCCGAAAGCGACCGTCCGAGAACACACCCCCTGCCTATCTAGGGAAGCCTAGCTAGGGAAAGCCATTAGATGGCTTCCCTAGCTCCATTTAAATCCGTTAGCATTCTTTGGAAGGAGGAGGAGGAAAGAGAAAAGCAGAAGGCAGGGAGGTTAACCAGAATAACGTCCGGTTGGCTACCCTACACCAAGTGAATTGGAAAAGGGAACACAAAGATGACAGAGGGAGAGATAGGAGGGAAGGAAATTAGCGGTGAGTTCGCTGACGCGTGTGACTATTGGTCAAAGAAGGCAGCACTCTTTGGGTACTTCTAACATTGTGAGGGGACTAGCTATTCACGTTTCTATGCTTGTATCTACCCGTTTTCCCGCCTATCTGGGTCACGTGTCGGAATGGCAAGCACGTCGGGCCGCTGTGCTGAGGGAACAGAGTTCAAACCCATCCGTCATACCAACTTGAGTGGCTGAGTACGTGGCAATGTTTGCATATGTACCGCTCTTCCACGAACATTTCTTCACACCGACATAGTTCACTGTAGATGTGGAACTGCGTTGGTACCTCTCTTCGACGGAACTCTTCCAAGCTGTCTTGGAGCGCTGTGTATGTGCTACTCAGTCTGTACTGGTCTTCAATGATTCTCTTTGATCTCAACTTTGGTCACTCAGTATGCGCCAGTAGATGAGTACCGCTTTTCAATGAATGTCTTTCACGCCAACACTTTAGTGAGCTGCGTCATGAATGCACATGGGATGTGCCGCTCTTTGATGAACCTCTTGCCAACTTCAATCACTGAGTACGTACCACTGGGTGTCTGGTAAGCGAGGGAACAATCTTCAACGTTCGCAGGCTCCGGCGTGCCACGCTTCTCGTTTCGGAGGCCTTGCTTATACTTCTGGGCAGGGCCACTGGATAGCGCAGCCGTTCCATAAAGATGCGCGCGTGAGAAGCCCGATTACCGCATGATGCGTTTCTAAGCATTCGCACACACAGGCGCGCCATGCATTGCGGAGGCTTTGTGGCGGCGGTGCTTGATGGCTCCGAGCGTTCTAAGGAGAGCGCGAAAGACAAGGCTACAGTACACGCCTCGTACATAACTCGTTTCGACCGTGTTGTGTCGCTATACTTACTAAATACTGAACTCATTACCATCGCCAGCCATCGAAAAATATATTCTGCCCATTTTCCTTCCTGATATTGTCTTGTAAAATATCGCTTACACCCATTTGCACTGTAATCCACACAGCGGTTTTCCTGTCTTTCAAGTTATCCTTATCTTTCATTGCGATGGCAGTTACATGGACACTCCAATCGAATTTTGGCCGTCGTCGTCGTAAGGTTCCGTATATACTTAGGTATATCTATCTATATGCTGCGCCATGCTTTAAGACATGCGCTATATGTCGGTTCTATTGCTGCACCATTCTATCACTAAAGTTGCTCCTACCAGGTCTTATATTCTTTACAGAATTATTCCTCAGAATTTTGAGAATGTCAGTCGACAAACAAACTTTATGAAACAAAACAGCGACAGCGCTTGCCTTTTATGTTAAATATTCTCAGACTTCAATATTAAAAGCGCCAAGCAATAACAGAGCTGAAACGGAACAATGATGTCATTTTATTGGCGCCGCTGTGCAATACCTCCAGCATCGACCCAGGGAAGTTTTGAATCATACCAGATAAGGAAAATTGGTGGTAGAGGTTGGGTTTGATTAATAAACATAAATTAAATTGTCCCATGACATGATTCAAACAGAGGACCCCTAGCATGACAGCTCGCTTTTACTTAGTTTACGTTTACTTCAATGCATACTGCCATTACAGCTACGAGTCTTACACCGTATAATATTCCCACGTGTTGCTACCGCATTCATTGCTATGTCTTTATGGCGAAACTGTGATATAGTTTCTTCCATTGCTCGTTGTGCGGTAACCTCTCCTAAAGCTTTGTTGTTAAACTTCACGTTAGTGCCCTATAGGTTAGTAACGATAAAATGCAATGATTGTACACATTTCATTCTATGTATAGCTATAAGCTGACGGTCATTATTTCATAAGGCATGCCGTATGCGCTCGAACTCATTTTTATTCTTCTGCATCTTTACTTCTCATTATCAGGGTGCCCTGTGAGTAACTGACCTAAATAAACGTACTCCTGCACATACTTTAGAGGTTGACGGCCGATCATCTGCTAACCGGGTATTCAACATTATCTTTGCCTGCTGAATAATAGTTAGTTAGTTAGTTAAATTGGGTTTATGGGCACAAAAGCGATTTAGGCTTTGCTGCGCCAGACACAGGGTGTTAAAGTCAATGGTAAAAAAAATAAAACTTGCATTATTTAAAGTCTGTTCAAAAAGCCTACATCGTCCAAAAAGTTCACTACATCTGTAAGAGGGACAAGCGAATCGTCTCCCAAAATGAGAGTGGGGTGTAGTGGTACATGTAAATCGTATATATAGTAGAAATGTTTTTGTCTTTGTCTTTCGATATGTTGGCGTGTAATTAAAATGTGTAGTGCAGTAAGTGGTTCTTCACATTTATCACATACCGGTTGTGCTTCCTTTGTGAGTAGATAATTGTGTGTGAGGTGTGTGTGCCCTATTCGCAGTCTGGCTAAACTTACCTCCATGAAGCGTCCTTGGTGATAGCAGGTTTTCCATTCACCTATCACCTGTTTGATGGTTTGATGATGTGTAATTTGTTATTATTGTTCATGTTCCACTGACATTGCCATTTGTTATTTAGTGCTCAGCAAATAGCTCGAAGCCCGTCCTTCAAAGGCAGCTTTATTTCAGATACAGTTTCGTGTTTCGCATTAGCAGCACACATATCCGCCTTTTAATTTCCCGGGATCACAACGTGACTTGGGACCCAGCAGAAACGAATTGAGTGGTTTTGATTTACGCGTGACAGTGTGTGTAATATGTCGCCGATGAGCGGTTTTCGCTCCGATTTTAAGTTGAGGGCTTTAAGACTGCTTAGGGAGTCGTTGTAGATGACTGCTTTCTTGTGCTTTCAATTTAAACTTCTTGCACTGCCATCCACAGAGCATAACATTCGGCTGTGAAAACAGAAGCGAATAGCGGGAGTCTAACAGTCTGTTCCCATGTTCCTAATATGACACTGCTTCCCACATATAATAATGTGTCTTTGAACCGTCTGTGTAGAACTCATTGTAAGTACTGTATGTTTCTTGTATTGTGCGGAACTCTTGTATTATGCGCCCCTGTGGGGTGTCCTGCTTCTTAAGGTGTGTTAGTGAAAAATCTAGAAATCGTGTTAAGTCGCACCAGGGGGCTAATCTGGATGGCTTAACTGCAACACGAAGTGCCCATTTTAGGATATCACACTTCTGACATTTTTCTTCAAATCGAAATATGAGAGGATTGATGGCATGTGGTTAATTAATGTAGTATATTCATGTGGTACAGTATGTGACAATGTCATAGCATATATGTTCGGGTGATGATCGAACTCTGAGAACGTAGGCTAGCATGAGTTGTGTTCTTGTTTGTTCTAGCGATGGCTCGTTAGTTTCAGCATATACGCTAGGAACAGGGGAAGTTCTGTAGGCGCCAGTTGCTAAGCGTAGCCCTAGATTACGTATTGGATCTAGTCGCCGGAGGTAAGACGGTCTGGCTGACCCATAGACTACACAACGGTAATCTACTTTGCTGCGTACCAAAGATCGGTATATATGCATAAGACATTTCCAGCCAGAACCCCAGCCTTTCCGTGATAAGACTTTAAGTACGTTTAGTGCATTGTTGGCTTTATTTTCACGCTATTTATGTGTGCTATAAAGTTTAGCTTCTTATCAAACATAACGCCTAGAAACTTGTGTTCTTTTTTAACTGGCAGAACACATTGGTGCATCTTCAGGACAGGGTCTGGATATAAGCCCCCTTTTTGAGAAAAGACCACAGCGACAGTTTTTTCAGTGGAGAAACGGAAGCCGTTCTCGGTTGCCCATTGTATTAATTTATTTAATGTGATTTGAACTTGTCGTTCGCAGGTTACCATGTTTGATCCTCGCCACGCAATTTGAAGATCATCGACGTATAATGAATGCATGAGAGAAGATGGAAGTATTTTATTTATGGAGTTCATTTTCACCACGAACAGAGTTGTGCTTAGTATACATCCCTGTGGCACACCATTTTCCTGGACGAATATTCGTGACGACGCTGTTCCTAGAAGGACTTGAAATGTTCGGTCAGACAGAAAGTCGGCTAGAAACTGGAGCATTTTTCCACGGATTCATAGATCCGCTAGATCTCTTAGTATGCCAAATCTCCAAGTGGTGTCGTAAGCCTTTTGCAGGTCAAAGAAAACTGTAAGGCAATGCTGTTTATGTAGAAAAGCATTCCGTATTTCTTGTTATAGTCGGACAAGGTGATCGGTTGTTGAGCAGTTCATTTTATAACTACACTGGTGAATGTCTAGTACATTTTGTGTTTGAAGAATGAATGTCAGCCTTGTATTTACGATGCTTTCATAGGATTTTGCTAAGCAGCTTGTGAGAGCAATGGGTCGGTAGCTGCTGGGAGATGTAGGCGATTTTCCGGCTTTCAGAAAAAGTTCTATGATTGCGTTTTTCCAGGATTTTGGTATTATGCCTGTATTCCATATTTTGTTAAAAATACTAATAGAGCTTTTACGGATGCAAGTGAAAGGTGGGAAAGAATTGACTAATGAATGCGGTCATGGCCAACTGCCGTTTTTTTTTTTTTGCTAGCAGAAAGTACTCTATTTAATTCTTGAAGTGTTAGGGGGTCATTGTACGGTTCATTTGATGTCCGTGTAATAGGCAATCTCTGTTTCTCTGCAAACTGTTTGTATTTTAGAAATGTATCGGAGTATTCGCTGAGCTCGAAACATTATAAAATGGTCACCTAGTATGTCAGCTTGTTCGTGTAGTGTTGTCTGTATGCCTGGAGTTGTGAGTAAAGGTACTGTATATGACGAATAGTCGCCCCTGAACTTCCTGGCTGATCCCACAACTTTTTCGATGTGATTTAACTATTATTTGAGGTCACATATAGTTGCCATGATGATTTTTCCGCTTGCCTCCGGACGTATCGCGCTTTGGCTTTAGCCTGTCTGAAGTTTATATGGTTGTTATAAGTGGGGTACCTTCTCAGGATTCCCCAAGCCTTATTTTGCTGTTTCTTTGCTTGTGTGCACTCTGGTGTCCACCAGGGGTTTAGCTTCTTTCGCACAATGTTTGATGATTGGGGGATTTGTCTTTTCTGCAGCTGCTATTAGGAGTGCTGTGAGTTTTTCATTCATTTCATCTATGTTAAGTTCTGGTGAAAGGACTTCTAGTTTTGCGTTCTCCATAAATAACGGCCAGTCCGCATGCAGTAACTTCCAGTGACATGGCTTAGAGTTTATGATGGGTAATGTGGGTGATAGTTTGATGACTGCGGGCAAATGATCACTGCCATATGAAGCGTCCAGGACTTCCCACTTAAAATCCCTAAAGACACATGGTGAGCAGAAGGCTAAATCGAGACAACTAAAGTTCCGTGAGGTAGGCGAGAAATAGGTTGGTACACCTGAGTTTAAAAGACAAATGTTATTCGATAAAATGAAATCTTCAATAAGTTGCCCCTTTTGGCCAGTTTTATCGCTGCCCCAAAGGGTACAGTGCGCATTAAAATCAGCTACTAAAAGAAAGGGCTCCGGCAACTGGTCTGTTAAATTTTCCAGGTCCCGAATTGTGAAATGGTTATGTGGTGGAATGTACAGGGAACAGATGGTGGCAGTTTTATAAGATAAAAGTGTGACGGCTACAGCCTCGTATGGGGTATTTAATAAAACGTTTTGTGTAGGGATGCCGCTTTGCACAACAATAGCGACTGCCCCAGGTAGACGGCTGGAGTGTTCGCGGTCCTTTCGCATGACTGTAAAACCTTTAAGGAAATTTGTATATTTAGGGCCTAGATTTGTTTCCTGTAAGCAGAATGCTACAGGTGAGAGGTGGTTTAGTAAGTCTTTTATGTCACCTAAATTGTTGATCAGGCCTCTACAATGCCAATGTATGGTAATAGCCATAGTGAGGTTATTGAGAATATTAACCGATGTATATGGATTCAAAAGTTGTAGGTGACATGTGTTAAAAGGGATGTGCTATTTGCGAGAGCGGTAACCATTCAGGTTACCGGTCCCTTTCTCGGCGCAGTTACAATAAGTTTTTCTTTCTTGGCGCGTTCCAGAGAGCGCGGAACCTTTGGCGCCAATGACACCAGGGTTTTCGGGTCGACCTCCATTGCCTTCTCCGAGGCGCTGGACGATCAAGAGCCAGGCTCCGAAACGCGCGTCTCGGGCCATGAAATTCGGTTCAGCTTTGGGCCCTGCGACACTGTGGTCTGCCGGCTCGTCTTCGATGATGATGGTGCAGCACTGGCTGCAGCCATCAAGGGGGCGGATGGAGTTTCTACGGGCAAACTGTGCGTGGACCCTGTAGACTCCTGAAACCGGTGTGGCGCAGCCCTCTGCCGCGCCACACTGGCATAGCTAACTTGAGATAAGTGCCCTAGCCTTTTCCTCACTTCATAAAATGAGATTTTTTTACGGTGATTGCGATGATTTCTTTTTTTCTCAGCACTACGACGCCTCGATGCCAGCATTCGAAGGGACGCTGGCATCAAGAAGCACTACCAACGCCACTTAGGTGGCGTTCACCGAACTCAGCACAGCGGAGCGTGGCCTCCGCAATTAGCTCTGAAAATGTTTCTGAAGTTGATCGCGGAGGCTGCAATTACGACGCGCTGTACGCGCTGATTTGACTCGGTGACGATTCAGTTACGTGCTTTGTCTTGCGCGTTGTATTAGTGTGTCAGTTACGTGCTTCGTCTTTCGCGTTGTGCTAGCGTGTGCAGCGTAGTGCAGCTTCCATATGCACGACGGTTGCTCATGGTCATCGACGTTGGTAGTCGTGATGGAGGAGACGTGCCACCAGGCGTCAGCGTGGGTGCATCAACGCCTAAGGGCGCTTTAGCCACAAAACACCAATAGACATTATATATCAATGTGCAATAAACATTACACTACTTCTGTGAAGACACGTTTCACTTTCGTGTTCTATACCGATTCCTATATAAGAGGGATCAACCACATTTTTTTCCAGCAAGGGCAGCTCCGTGAGTATCTAGATGGTCTCCCTTGAAATTAACACAAAGTGCTGGAGCATTGCAATTGTCAGAAGGATGGTCGTTGGCACTGCACTTCGCGCATGTTTCTTTGCCTCTGCATGATTGCGATGCATGACCGAACCTCTG
Source organism: Dermacentor silvarum (assembly GCF_013339745.2). Classification (NCBI taxonomy): domain Eukaryota; kingdom Metazoa; phylum Arthropoda; class Arachnida; order Ixodida; family Ixodidae; genus Dermacentor; species Dermacentor silvarum. The sequence goes on from NC_051155.1 coordinate 92,052,591, forward strand.
GCGCTTGAAGCACCACCTCGGGTTCGGTATGTATGGTCGGACGTTGATTTTCAAGTATCCTGCGTCGAGTGAAGTGGGCACAGTACTGGTTCCAAATGTTAGTATTACGTGTTTCCTGAGGATCTGTTGGTCGTTTCGCCGAAGTGTAATTTGTTGTACTATAATTACATTTTGCTCTTGGAAACCTTCAAGCAGCTCTTCATCACTGAGGTTCAGGAAATCTTCTTCTGATATTACTCCTCTGCTTGTATTTAGGGAGCGATGTGCAGAGATTGCTACATTAACGTCACCAATACTGGTGAGTTGGGTGAGCTTTTCAACTTGGTCTTTTTTGTTCAGTTCGCGGAGGAGGTCTCCGCTAGCCATCTTGTGGCTTTGTAGTCAGGTCTAATCGTGTTTACGAGGCATTTCGATACAAGGAAGGGTGAGAGTTTTCTTACGCTTGTGTTGCCTTCACTATGAAGGACATGGTACTTCGGGAAGGTGTCTAGGTCGGTTCGGAAGGTAAATTGGAAGATTGCATCGGTGCGACTTCTTTTCAGAGGCCGATCTGAAAGTCGGGGGAAATCTTCTGCCATAATATGGTTTAAAAATTTGGCGGCGGTGGTAGCCGCCCACCACCGAGCCCCACAAGGGGACGCTACAGGTTACGATAAACCTGCAGACGCCAGCTATGCACCGCCACTGTAAGCTACTGTACATACCCAAGACTGGATACATTACACACGGTTAACCCTTGCCGCCCGGAAATTAGGAAGTAGTAAGAAGAGGAAAGAAGACAGGAAAGATGAAAAAGCGGGAGAAAAAGACGAAGATTGGAGAGAAAAACAGGAAAAGGCGGCTGCCGATTTCCCCCGGGTGGGTCAGTCCGGGGGTGCCATCTATGTGAAGCAGAGGCCGAAGCGGTGTGTTGCCTCCGCCTTAAAGGCCCGAACACCCAGCATCGGCTCAACCCCCAGGATCTCCCTTTCCCCAGACACGGCTCAGCCGCGCATGGATACACGCAAGGGTCCAACCCTCATGTGCTCGGGTACGTGGTGTCGCAACTCACCAAACGCCTGCTGACGCAGACGCCCCTGCGGGGTAAAGTGAGAGGAAAAAACGAAGACTTTAGAGGGGGACAGGAAAAGGGAACTACCGATTTCCCCCGGGTGGGTCAGTCCTGGGGTGTCGTCTACGTGAAGCCGAGGCCAAAGGGGTGTGTTGCCTCCGCCGAGGCGCCTTAAAGGTCCAAACACTCAGGGTTGGCTCAATCCCCAGGATCCCCTTTTCGCCGGACACGGCTAAGCCGCGCACGGTTAGACGCGGGAGGTTCCAACACTCATGTGTTCGGATACGTGGTGTCGCAACACACCAAACGCCTGCTGACGCAGACGCCCCGGCGGGGGCCTGCTGAATAATAATCTTCAATGCTCCTGTAACACTTTCTCGGCTAAGGTCCGCAATCATTTGTTGCAGAATATCCCCAGCGTTGCTGAACAGGGCAATATCATCTGAAAATCGTAGGATGCTGAGTTATTAATTATTCGTTCACCCTTATTCCAAGTCCTTCCCAATCTTACAGTTTCATACCTTTTCTGAATATGCAGACAATTGCATTCGAGAGATTGTGCCTCCTAGCCGGATGCCTTTCTTGATAGCTATTTTTGCGAATATATTTTCTTATGGAGAATTCAGGTAACTATAAACTCATTATAGATATTTCCCAAGACACACGTATACGACCCGTACTGCTTGATTGCACCATACCTCCATGTTTGCTAGTCTCTTTACTGAATCAACAGCTTTTTTATAACGCATAAATGCTTTTTCATAACAAAATGCATTTAAGCACAAAATAACTGAAACGCCAATGCATTTCTCCGCAATGTTCCGTAATTAATACCTTGAAGCTGGTGTCACCCAGAGAATTCATTTTAAGTTGATCCGCCTAGCGAACACCACGGCTGCAATCCGTAACTTGCAGTATGGGCCATAAGGTAATTAGTGAAAATCTGAATTCGTGAATCTTTGTGAATTACCCGATTGTACATTTTAATTTTTCGTACAAGTAATGTCCGCCTCTTCGAGTAGACCAGCTCAAGAACTATAATTGTGTTATCTGCCCCAGGCAGCCTTTAACACTTTCTTAATGTGTTCGCTGAAACACCCGGTATATGAAAGCCATATATGAAGGTGTAAAAATTACATAAAGAGGGATAAAGTACTTAAGAAAGGAACGCTTACGTTTTTGACATACGGACCTATCGTTTTCGAAGGCGGTTTTGTCATCCTCGGCGGCAGGTCAGTTTTTATGGGTTAGTAGGGTGAGGTCACGTGCGGTCATTGTCGGCCGCGGCTGTCTAAAAGAGAAGATTGGAAAGAAAATGAGCAATATTATTTGGTGTTTCTAGGCATCGCTGCGGGGACGACTACATTGGAAGACGAGGGGAAGAGAGCGGGGAAATGGGCAGCCCGCAGGAGAAGAAAGAAAAGGACAATGTGAGAAGGTGGGGTGGGGTTGTTGGGGAAGGGAGAAGGTGGGAAGCCTTTAGAGAACTTACTCGAAACCGTAGGTGTCGTAGGCGGCGTGCGTTAGTGGTTTTAGAAGATTGGTCCGGTCAGGAGGTCAGCGCGGGAGGAACAAAGAAACATGAGTTGAAAGAATGACCTGAGTGCCCCAGCAGCAGTGCACCTCACAATTTTTGAAGTGATTAAAATGGTGACATGGAGTCTGGCGAAAAGAACGCGAGGATGTGGGAATAGAGCGTATTTAAAGGGCCATTAACATTAGTAGAGTGGTGTAGGCGTCGTCCGGCATGGTGGTATATAGATGCGGCACGACCCTGTGTGGTGGAGGCGCTGAAAAAGATATGCTGACGTTTGAGACTTTGGGACGTGTCAGTGGTGGTTTCTGAAAAAAAGCATAAATAAATAAATAAACGCATCTGAAAAAAACGAGAAGGAAAACGGCAGAACCACGAAGGGGCAGGTGTATACCAGAAGAAAGCTACATGCCGGGTGTACCAGTTAACTTGGACCAAGTTAAAAAAAAAGACGAACATCTCTAGAGAAATCGTACCGAATGCATAGTAGCGACAGTCGTGTGTACTTACAGCCAGTATTTCTTTTTCATCACGTAGTACTAATTAATTACTTTTAATTAGTGAACGTTCTAATTATCGCTTGAATCGCAAGCAAGTAAATTACAAAATTGTAGGGCACCTCAAAAAACCTTCGAATCAAGCCTTCTTTTCGTACTGAAGTGTGCCTGGTTGTTTTTTCTAAGAAAAAACCACAGCCCGCACAATACGTACGCGAAATATCAAATACATGCGCGCTAGCGCACCGCTACTCAAGCGCTCGCAAGCGAATGGCCCCGGATACACGGCTTTACTAGCGGCGGCAGCTCGATACAGGGCTTCACGCTATTTGATGCTCGCGGCATCATGAGAACACGCCGTTGACGCATTGATAAGCGTAATGGAGCCGTAGGGGGGGATTTTGAAGCTGGGAAAGCCGTGACGGCGCAGATCTGATGCTTATCGCACCACGCTACTTAGGTCGCGATACCTCTCGAGTCATCCCACTTGTACGATGCGGCCATAAATGAATACATCCGTATATCATTCAAAGGTTTCCTTGGAGGCGCTTGAGTAGCGGCGCGCGAGCACGCATCAATTTCATATTTCGTGTATTTCGCGGGCTTTTTCTTGTAGAAAAAACAACCAGGCACACTTCAGCACGAAATAAATGCTTGATTCGGAGGTTTTTTGAGGTGCCCTACAAATTTGTAATTTACATGTTTGCGATTCAAGCAATAATTAAAAAGTCAACCAATGAAAAGTAGTTAATTAGTTAACTACTAAAAACTAAAATACTGGCTTTAAGTACACATGACTGTCGATGCTATGCAGTCGGTACGATTTCTCCAGAGCTCTTGATCTTTTTTCAAATCTTGATTTTGGATAGAGAGAGAGAGAGTGAGAGAGGAGCATTGAAGGAGATATTAAATTGAGTGGTATGGGAGGGCTGGGGCAGAGCTTGAGACGGGGGATTACGTGCGCTTAAGAATCTAGGCTAGCTGATGAAATAATGTGTTTTTGTGTGTTTGTTCATGATATGACTATTTCAGGAGTTAAGCTACAATTTTAAGCGATTCTAAGCTGCCACGTGCCAAAATGACTGACATTGGGGTGTAGGCCTTTAAACTTGTCTCTGGGGTATGGTTCCTTATATTTCCTCTAGCGCAGTGAATGCAAATTTGTTTGTTTGATCAAAGCTCCATACACAACAAACAAATTTCCCTTGTTTGTAGCATATAGACCCTTGCTCTATATACTACAAAAGGTCGTGTCTCTTGAAGTGGCTTTAGGTAAATTGTGTTTTGTGTCTGCGAGATTGTCATTGAGGTTTGCAGAATTTAGCTGTGCAGCCTCACCTATTTATTGCTTGCTACAAGCGCTGCCACACTCTACAGCAATATATACGTTGCAATATAATACGCTGCTTGACGTGCAGGTGAAACTCGAAGTTACCTTGTGAAGGTTATCTGATGATTCACATTTTACTGCAGTCGTAGATTGTACAGGTTTGCATGTAGAGAACCTGGAGCCGCCACAGGGACCGCATGTTGCCACTGTCTTTGTCCTCAGATATACAGGTACAAGAATGTGCTTTTTTGCTGATCCTGAGGCCTCCCGTCTCCCCCATTATGTTATTTTCGTCTTCCAACCTCGGCCTTCCCGCAACGATGCCTAGAAACGTAAAGTGGTAGCGCTCATTTTCTTTTCACCATCTTCGTTTGCGGCAAGCCGCCGCCGACAACAACCACACGTGACCTCACCCTACGAACCCGTTCAAACTGACCTGACGAGGATGACAAACTGCCTTTTAAAAAGATAGGTCCGCCATTCAAAACGTGGGCCAGACTTTATGAGGCTATTTATCCTCATTTATATAACATTTATATCTCTCTCCCGTCCGCCCCCTTCTTGATATAGAGGTGTTCATTAGGCTCCGCCGATTTCTCAATAACCTGATTGATGGCATGGATGTGATCTATTAAGGAATATCTCTTCTACAATTGCGCAAATGGGTTGCAGTGCTAAGCATGAGGTCGCGGGATCAAATCCCGGCCACCCCATTTCGCGGCATGAAATCCCCATTTCGATGGGGGCGAAATGCAGAAAACACCTGTGTACTTAGATTTAGGTGCACGTTAAAGAGCCCCTTGGTGGCCCGAATTATTCCGGAGTCCCACACTACGGAGCGCCTTATAATCAGATGGTGGTTTTTGGCACGTAAAACCCCATAATTTCAATTTCAACTGCGCAAATTCGACACCGACTTCTTCTAACGCGTTTCTGCTATGCACGGAAGCAAGATGCCAGGAGACGTGAGCCATACGGGGGAAAAATTGCGGGACACCAGGCAGTCGAGCGTCCCCACAAGTTCCACAAGGAAGATCCCAAAGTAGTTCACCTGCATATCATAAACGATGCATCCGAGCCTGTGCTTAAGTGAGGAAGGCAGCGATTTCTTTTATTATACTTTCTGAAATAATTGATGTAAGTCACATTATAAGTATTAGAAATTTATCTGATATCCGCTTCTAGGATACCGGTAGCTACAATGTTCAGTTGACAATGACAGTGTGCGGCTTCATGTGGTGCTCTAGGTAAACAAGAACAAGGCTAGCGCATACGCTATCACCAACAGTGTCGATATTGCAATATAACCCTCCTATGCTCCACAAGAACGCATGCAGATATGAGACAACCAACATCTTCCTGCCTATATTATTGGCAGAAACGGCCAGTTTGATCGGACACCTAGCTCCTTTAATACTCAATAAAATCCTGTACATCAGTACGAGTCTCCTACAGGTTTCTTTTATGAATGAAGTCCTTATCGTGGTTTAACTAGCATTTCTTGTTTTGTTCACTTGCTCCCTTGAATTGTATGCCTAGCTTGTACAACGGACTGTTGCATGTGGTTTCCATTTAGTGTGGCTTTATCGAAACTTCGTAATTTAGGTTGTTGGTACACAATTTGAGGAAGACAACCGTATATATCGACTTGCTTAAAGCTAAAAACAGACTCCACAACACGTGCCACCACTTGACCCTACGCGTGAAAAAAAAAAAAAACGGTGCCAAAGCTGACTCATCACTCAATTGTGATGTACGCGAGACTTATGAAGCCTGCCAATCCGCAAGAAAACGACAGCGTTCTTGATGCACGGTAAGTTAAAACAAATATACGCCCAAACTAAACAAAAAACAAGAATCAATGACCGAAAGCCATGCTACGTTTTAAGAAAGCAAGCAAGAATAAAAAAATCACAACCGCAAACCTTTGGTGTTCGATCGGGGCAAGAAAAATTGGGATGCGGAGAGCACTGAGTGAGTTAAGAGCACTGAGTGAGTTAAGAGCTGTGACATTGTTTGAAAGTCGGCGGCAGCCTACAAGAGTTCAACCTAACAAATAGAACCTGTCGTAATTCATAACGCCAAGGGGCGCTGGATTTGAAGAATTTACTTGCTTATCGCAAAATTTGATAATATATTTCACCATAGATGACGCCGCTTTTATTATTGATGTAGCAGAAAACATCATACCAAAAGCACATGACCAGTCATGTATGAGAAGTGTTACCTGGTGGAATGAAGACTGCAGAGAGGCGCGAAATAAACAAGGTAAAACTTGGGGCATATTGCGTAGATCTCCAATAGCGGAAAATCTGATTGCGTTTAAACATACGAAGTGACAAGGACGTGTCACGAGACGGCAGGCTAGGAGAGCAAATTGGGAGACCTTATTCCCAAGCATCAATTCCTATACCCAGGAGGCTAAATATGAAATGGGCTCAGAAGGCTAAAGGCGCTGCAAATCCACCCGTTGCCTCTGGTCGATGACCAAGGGAATATCTAGGAAGATATGGCAGACAACCTTGGCTTACAAAATACGATGGTCTTTCCCAGCGGCCTTCAGTTACCCCTCTCTTGCGTCAGTTGGCTTTCTTTTATGCACGAAAATTTTCCGAATAGTTATTTGCCGTCCGCTACTGCACTTTCCTTCTCTTCGCACCGATTCTATAACTCTGATAGGCCTGTGCTAAGCCAAAACGACTTGTCAAATGTCATTTCTTCCTAACAAACTTAAATGGAGTCTTAGCTAGCCTTGTTTGGTTTCCCATAATCACCGCTGTCTTCCTGTCTCTTTATGAGCCATGATTCTATTCAAGACTTGCAAGTACAGGATTCATCGCGTCCAGTACCTGCAGTGCGCTTCGAGCATTCGGGGTGTTTAGGTTCGTCAATAACGTACACATCACATTCATGAGTGACTTCAGCATGGCGATCATTTGCAAGTCCTGGCCTTCTGCGTGGACTGCTGCAGGGCCTGCTGTCAGGGCCATTCGTAGTTGTTGGACGATTCGTGTCTCGTGGTTCTGCGAGTTGGCATGGCTTCGGTAAAGGTGGCCATGCTTCCTTTGAGTTATTGATAGCGGACGTTTTTCTCTCATCTGCGTTGGTAATGCACGAGGTCAGCAGTTGACAAACAGCCTTCTCCGGATTGTGCACTTCCTTAGAACTGTCGTTCCGTAAAGATGTCAAGGAAGCATCCCTTTTTCAGTGGAATGTTTGAGGCCTCAGATCAAGAATTTCGGATTTTCGACCTTTCATTTTTGCTAACAAGTTTCCCATTATCGTCGTCTGCGAACCAAACCTTCAAACTACAATCCGGCTATCGGGCTATGAAGCTTTCTCATCCGCGTCGTGTAATGTCCTCAGCAAGGTCGTCGTTTATGTTCGGTGTGAACTCACGTGCTACATTCAGTTGTGCCTCACGACGACGACCAATATGTGTGTTTAACTGTAAAAACAAAGAAACTTACATTTACTCTCGTCGCTGCATAGATTTCTCCAACCAGTCATTTTGTCACGCAACGATTGGGTGCTTTGTTATCCGCGACACCTGGCCCTTGGATCCTTAGTGGAGATTTTAACGCACACCACCCGCTCTGGGGGAGTGTGAAGATGGACTCTATGGTAAGAAAACTAGTCGCATTTGCTTCGGACCAAGCGCTTTGTTGTCTCAATGACGGCAGCCCGACATATTTACGGGGACTTACCTACAGCAGCAGTCTGGACTTGACTTTCGTCTCTGAGTGTCTTCGAAGCAGTATGAAGTGGTTCTCAGACATAGAAACCCAAGTGATCATGTTACTACCTATTTTAAGATCAAGGGAGTGGCCAAGTCTCTATCTACTGCCCTCTGTAGAACAGACTGGACGAAGTTCAGATCGCTTATGGAAGACTAATGTCAACAAGGACACCCATCATTTCTGGAAAATCAGATTATAAATGCACTGCAAGAGGCTATGTTCACTTTTAGGCCTTCTCCTAAGTACAATGAATATGAAGGTGAATTGGAAAGGCGTCTAGCGATTCGCTGACGCGCGGAAAGAAGATACAGGGGCACCAAATGTATTCATGATCTGAGGGAGGCGAGGCGGATCCAAAAGAAAATGCAGCGCCGCATCGATACGCGACAATCTCAGAAGTTGAAATCCTTTTGCGAGTCCTTGGATCCTCGAAAACGTCTGTCCCACATATGGAGAACTCTGCGTGGCCTACAATCGTCTCCGCAACAGCGTCACCCTTTTAAGTCTCTTGGCCTGCATCAAGGACGACGTGAGATCGACGTTGCTGAAGATTTCTGCGCAAGAATCGCTGGCTTGCCATCACGACCTGTATCATTAGCAAGTGATGTTGAGGCATCCGAGGACTCTCGCATGGATCTCTTGTTCTCTATGGAGGAGCTAGAAGCTGCGCTGGCGACTGGTAGGAAGTTATCATTGCCTGGGCCCGACGGAGTCACATACAAGGCACTCGGAAACCTCGGCCACAAAGCCCGCAGTGTACTCTTGGAGAGATACAACGAATCCTGGCGCGAAGGATTGATTCCTTGTGAGTGGAAAGTCAGCCGCCTAATACCTTTACTTAAGAGCTCTAAATCTCTATTAGACTTGGCATCGTACCGTCCCATCGCTCTTGCCAGTTGCGTTGGGAAACTAATACAAAGAATGGTGTTGACGCGTCTTGAATGGTATTTGGAGCATAATGAGGTATATCCGAATGCAATGGCGGCGGGCTTTCGGCGCGGTCGGTCATCGGTCGATAACGTGCTTGATTTGGTAACATCTATTCAACACCAAAAGAGCACGAAACGTTTAACGGTAGCAATGTTTCTTGATGTGAAAGGCGCTTATGATAATGTAGCGCACCAAGCAATCCTCCATGCTTTGATCGATGTGGGCATTGGTGGCCGTACATTGCGCTGGATTCCCAGCTATTTGGAGGATAGATTTTTATTCGTACTTGCAGAAGATGAAATGACATCCCAGCATGTCACCAGCAAAGGTGTGCCACAAGGCGGAGTGTTGAGCCCCACGCTCTTCAACGTAGCACTGCTAGGCCTTTTTTGATCATTGCCAAGGACGGTCCATATATCCATCCATGCAGATGATATCTGCATCTGGGCAGCCGGCGTAACTCGTCCGCAGATACGAGCGAGACTGCAGAAGGTGGTCACACAAACGTCGTCTTATCTGCGTTTGAAAGGCCTAGAATTATCCTCCGAAAATGGCGATTAGTCGCATTTACGCCCAAGACAATATGTTATGCGCATAAATGGACAAGTAATTGCTTACGAAACAAAACACCTCTTGCTTGAAGTCATCATCGATCGTCATTTGTCTTGGACGCCACATATTGAATATATGAAAAAGAGGTTGACTGCAACAGCACATATATTCAAATTTGTTGGCGGAAAGTCATGGGGTGCATCTGTGCAATCGATGCTGCAGCTGTACCATGCATTATTTATCGGCTTCCTAAGATACATCCTGCCGGTGCTGGGAAGCACCATAAAACGAACCTTCGAACACTCCAGAGTATGCAAGCCCAAGTTCTACGGACGTGCCTCGGCCTCTCTAGGTGTGCATCCACAGCGGCCACAATCGCCATAGCACGTGACCCCCCTGTATCAACGTACTTTGCTGTCCACGCTCTAAGAGTGCATATTCGACATGTCGCAAGGACGCCCTTTCACCATCTTGCTTGCCTGTCAACAACTAGGCCGCATACGAGTTTTAGCCGGTCTCCTGACTATACACGGAGCATCGCTACCATCGAATTATGTCCCTGCAGCATGGCTTTCGTTGTCACTGTGGTCTCTGCACTCACCTAGAACATGCCTCACCATTCCAGGCGTAAAGAAGAAGGCACAAATGCCGTCAGCAGCATTGAAGCAGGCAGCATTATTGCTACTACATGAGGTCCACAGTGACCGCTTACATGTTTACACAGATGGGTCGGCTGTGCACTCCAGTTCAGCAGCTGCAGTATTTGTCCCAGCAAAATATACACTAATAAAATTCCGGACATCGCACTTGACATCGACGCGGCTGTCGAACTTACAGCTGTGCAGCAATGAAATTTATAGACCAGTAACCGCCCCAGAAATGGTCTATCTTCTGCAATTCCAAGGCCATAGTTTGCTCTCTGCACTACGCCGTGGACCCCACGAACGACTTGTCGCGGACACACGCGAAATTTACCATCAGGCAGTTGACAAAGGACATGACATCGTCTTTCAATGGCTGCCAAGTCACTGTGGTATCTTTGGAAACGAGCAAGTGGACGCAGCCGCTCGATCTTCACATACCAGTACCGATTGCATCGCTATCCCTATGTCCAGAACAGACACAGCACGAAAGCTCCGTGTGCTTGCTCGCGAGCTTACGTTAGCCCACTGGAATTCAACGGACTTTAAAAACCAGCGCCTCTGTACCCTGGATCCTAATCTGAAGCTCCGCGTTCCACATGGCTTACCACAACGGGAAGTAACTCATTTGTCGCCTAAGACTTGGAGTAGCTTTCACCAGCGCGTACTCCTACCTTATCGGAATGGCCACAAGTCCAGATTGTGAAACTTGCGGGTGCAAAGAGACGATAGCACATCTTCTGTGTGATTTTCGTCGTTTTAGTACACAAAGTAAAGTACTCAGAACCACGCTCGACAAGATAGACAGCCGTCCCCTTACGGAAGCCAGAATTCTTGGTCCCTGGTCCCAGCCGACGTCGGAACGAACTGCTTTAAAAGCGCTAGTACGCTTTTTAAAAGAAAGAGGAATTCGTGAAAAAACTATGGAATTGTGCGGACTGATGTGTTTTTTTAACACGAAAGTGTTTTATGCCGGGGTCCACCAAGACTTCACTGACGTATTTCCGTCACGGAAATACGTCAGCTTACAATGTACACGAACATAATACAAAGAAAGAAACCAGAAGAAAAAGTTCCACAAACATGCAAAATCTGGAAATCGAACCCACGACCTCTCGGTCCGTGACGATAGATCGCCGAGCGTTTAACCCATTGCGCCACAAACGCATTTGCAGAAAGCTACACAGACGCGCCTTATATATCTAACACTCCTCCGTGTACCCGCGCTCTTGCTCGGGGCGGTGCCGCCGCCTACGAGCAGAAAAGAGAAGTACTGCATTATGACACTAACGCGCACCGACAGTGAACGCTTCGGTGGTCTCAGCACTACGACGCCTCGATGCCAGCATTCGAAGGGACGCTGGCATCAAGAAGCACTACCAACGCCAGGTGGCGTTCACCGTACTCAGCACAGCGGAGCGTGGCCTCCGCAATTAGCTCTGAAAATGTTTCTGAAGTTGATCGCGGAGGCTGCAATTACGACGCGCTGTACGCGCTGATTTGACTCGGTGACGATTCAGTTACGTGCTTTGTCTTGCGCGTTGTATTAGTGTGTCAGTTACGTGCTTCGTCTTTCGCGTTGTGCTAGCGTGTGCAGCGTAGTGCAGCTTCCATATGCACGACGGTTGCTCATGGTCATCGACGTTGGTAGTCGTGATGGAGGAGACGTGCCACCAGGCGTCAGCGTGGGTGCATCAACGCCTAAGGGCGCTTTAGCCACAAAACACCAATAGACATTATATATCAATGTGCAATAAACATTACACTACTTCTGTGAAGACACGTTTAACTTTCGTGTTCTATACCGATTCCTATATAAGAGGGATCAACCACATTTTTTGTTTTTTTTATTCTTTTTATTCTTATCTTGTTTTCTAATCTTTCCTGCCCTTACCCCATCTCCCTGCGCATAGTAGCCAACCGGACATTTAAACTTATTGAGCTCTCTGCCTTTCGCCTCTTATTTTCCTTCCTTCCTTCCCTGTCTCTTTAGCGGTAGCTTACCAAGTTTTGGTCCCATCGCTCTTTCCGGGTCCTTAGCTTCTTCTGACAAGCTTCTTTCTTAACTTTGAAGTTTCTGCCTCACATGTTAGCAAAGATTGCAGGATTATTCATGGAGAGCAACCTATTGAACGGTGAAGCGAGCTTAGCGAAATGGCCGCACGTTCACTGGATATGACTATTATTGCCAAATTTACGTTGCGCTTTCAAAGACTGATGTAATTACATTGACAAAAAATTTCTTTACAAATCACAACAAAGCTTTCGCGTTCACATTACGCATTCAGGACTGTCGTGCGTATTTGGCAGGAAGCCATAAGCATAAAGTGAACTATTATAAAAACAGGTGATCTTTCTATGGTAACATTGACGAGGAAGCATCCAGGAAAGCCTCATTGGTGGCATTTGCGCAAGCATGACTACAGTGTGGTTCAACTTCAATCGACCCGACAAGAGTCAAGTTTCAGGTAACGATGGTGATTGTACTTATGCTTTCCAAAGTTAGACTTCTGCGATATTTGCGGCAATGAAAACGGCGCGTATAGTTGCGCACAGCTTTATATGACTTCCATATTGCTGTATGGATTGTCCTGCTCTGCTATGATTATAGCGTAAAACTAAAATGCTCGCAGGGATCTTGAAGTCCATCGACGACCATGCTTATCCGTTCTCAAAGTTGTAAGTGCGTTATTATAGTAAATGACGTCAATTATTTCTTTAGCGTGCTGGGCTACAGTTGTGATGCATAATGACCATAGTTTCCGCGCACAGTTTGACACCTGTAGAGAACGGGCTTTTTCCGCCAACAAACTGTGATCCATATGAACATGCTACGCATTTGCAAATATATATACCAGATGGAAAAAAATATATGCTCGCTGTCATTGACAGTGAAAGCCTGCGCTGTTGCCGCGCACTTTCACCATTTGGAGATGGCTTAAGACTCCAAATGTACACAATACAGCCTGTTGTATTGCCGAGTCGTACGACGCACTGAGGGTTGGAAAAACCTTCGAGTTTTTCCGCTCGCTTTTTATTTCTGAAGACGAATGTTTCGTATTATGGTCGCATTGAAATACATAAATATAGTCTCTATTTTGTACGTCCTACAAATTTTCTATGACGTCGGTGAATTTTAAGAGAAATTTTGTTACGTGGCACTATGGGAAAGCAGGTGGGGTTCTCCAAGCCCCGCAGTTGGGGAACCCTATTATAGAAGATTGTAAAAGGCTTTTTAGGAAAGCATGGCGATAAAACTTTCTGTACGCAAGCGTCCACCAAACAACTAGAAAAAAGGCATGCAGAATACTTTTTAGGATGCAGAAAACATAACCTACTCCTCTTAATGAAATTTATTTCATTTCTTATTTTTATATAGCGCTGCAGTTTCCACCTTTGTTTTGCGCGCTGTACTGGCGCAGGTTTTTAAAGCACGACAGTCAAAATAAGCTCTGTGATCGATTTATCTTACACATTAATT
>NC_051155.1:92066446-92118615 GCF_013339745.2 Dermacentor silvarum
CATGCTTCCAACACCCATGTATATGGGTGTTAATGTGGACTAGCACCCTAACGCCCTAAGTTTAATTTTGCTGGACACCCTTCCTCTAGAGTGTTATAAAAGCACCCCAACTGTACGGTGAAGGCAAGACCCTACAGACCTTATAGCATGATCGTCTGGCGACAAACTGATTTACACCCTTAAGGATGTCAAAATGCTTAGTGTGTAGGTCCTAATATTAACTGCTTGTGATTCGGTCTCATGTCTAGGAGTGCGCTTCCACATAACTCTTAATTTTAGTTTGCATATAATCGACATCAAGAAGAAAACTGTTTTTGGTATTCGTTAAACGATTAAAGCTAGGCCATGTTTTTCTACTAATGCATTGTTATCTCTCTATTTTTCCTATCATCCACATTTATTTATTCTAGGTATAGCTACTTGGGGAAGCACATATCTTTTCTATATTTCGTCGGCGCAGCACATCCACAACTAAGCAATCCGTATCATTACTTTCAGTCCTCGGCTTTCTAATGCTCTCACATTACTTTTATTACATCTTATGTCTTAGGAAGTTATTTCAATTTAGTTGTACTTGCTTGTTTTTTAAAATAATTAATCGCCAACTACCTTTCGAACTTATCAACAGTGACTTATTAGAAAACACTAACTGTACATGTTTCGCGTCGGTATTAAGTTTAATGTTATCGCGAGTTCGCACTAATTACGGAATAAAAGCGTTTTCATTTAGAGCCATCTCATCCTGGAAACACTTTGCCACCCAACCTAAAGTCGGTGCCTAACCTTCATGCATTAAAAAAGGGCCCTGAAATATTTTCTTCTGTTATCATAATCTTTCTATTATGTGCATCCCATATTACCTTGTATTATTATGTAGATTTTTATGTATTCTTTGCTGTTTTTTCTTATGTAGCTAAGTTCCGGTTGTATTTTGGTTGGCATAATGCTGTATAAGGGTTACTTTGGCTTGTCACTTACCCATGCACTGTACTTCACCCACCCATGTACGTTCAGAGACTTTCTGTCGTCTCTAAAGCTCTAGGAGCAAAGGAAAGAGTAGGCAAAGGCTAGTGCAAACGCGAACGGGCATTTATTGCAGCTTAATACAAGAATGCCACGTATGCTAACTGCCCACAATTTCTTCAACTGGCTGAGGAGTCGAGCTGTTACGAATCACCATGCATGGATACCAAGCAAATAATGTTCACCCGTCTCCGTCGCCGATGCCTAATTGAATCGCATTTGCAGAACTGCGAACGAACGATCTGGATGTACCCTTGGCGTGTCGGTTTTACGTAGCGCACCCACTACCCCGTGGTTGTGTCAGTGGGCCACACTGTCCAAAAGTTGAGGACACAGCAAGCTCCAATTTAGCCCGAGTATCCATGCCATCACATGTGGTTGTTGTTGTTGTTGCCTCAAAACAAGCATCACATGTTGCTAACCTTGGAAAACTCGCGCAGTCTCTTGTCGTTGTCGTCATCGGTGGCGGCGGCGGCAGCGGCGGCGGCACGGTGGCGGCGGCGGCGGTGGCGGCGGCGGCGGCGGCGGTGGCGGCGGCGGCGGCGGCGGCGGCGGCGGCGGCGGCGGCAGCGGCAGCAGCAGCGGCAGCAGCAGCGGCAGCAGCAGCAGCAGCAGCAGCAGCAGCAGCAGCAGCAGCAGCAGCAGCAGCAGCAGCAGCAGCAGCAGCAGCAGTCTATATATTACCGTTGTCTTGCGTTACTCGGTCCCAAGTGGTGCGTACAAGTTTCCGAATGTGATCAACCCGCCTGATTTTCCGCCACCCTCGAATGCGCTTCGCTTCCCTTGGCACCCATTCCGTAACGCTGATTGACTACCGGTTCTCTGGGGACGTATTCTCGGACGATCCCTTTCGGCGATACTATCGCCTGCTGACGACGTTCTGGTGAACCAGGCAATCAGCTCCCCCAGTTTTTTTTCGACTAGCGAATAAGCACGTACTTAAAGCACTATTGCCGCAGGCTCCGGCGTCCCACGCTTCTCGTTTCGGAGGCCTTGCTTATACTTCTGGGCAGGGCCACTGGATAGCGCAGCCGTTCCAAAAAGATGCGCACGTGAGAATCCCGATTACCACATGATGCGTTTCTAAGCATTCGCACACACAGGCGCGTCATGCATTGCGGAGGCTTCGTGGCGGCGGTGCTTGACGGCTCCGAGTGTTCTAAGGAGAGCGCGAAAGACAAGGCTACAGTACACGCCTCGTACATAACTCGTTTCGACCGTGTTGTGTCGCTTTACTAAATACTGATATTTACTAAATACTGAACTGATTACCATCGCCAGCCATCGAAAAATATATTCTGCCCATTTTCCTTCCTGATATTGTCTTGTAAAATATCGCTTACACCCATTTGCACTGTAATCCACACAGCGGTTTTCCTGTCTTTCAAGTTATCCTTATCTTTCATTGCGATGGCAGTTACATGGACACTCCAATCGAATTTTGGCCGTCGTCGTCACCGTAAGGTTCCGTATATACTTAGGTATATCTACACTATATGCTGCGCCATGCTTTAAGACATGCGGTATGTGTCGGTTATATTGCTTCACCATTCTATCAGTAAAGTTGCTCCTACCAGGTTTTATATTCTTCACAGAATTATTCCTCAGAATTTTGAGAATGTCAGTCGACAAACAAACTTTATGAAACAAAACAGCGACAGCGCTTGCCTTTTATCTTAAATATTCTCAGACTTCAATATTACAAGTGCCAAGCAATAACAGAGCTGAAACGCGACAATGATGTCATTTTATTTGCACGGCTGTGCAATACCTCCAGCATCGACCTAGGGAAGTTTTGAATCATACCAGATAAGGAAAATTGGTGGAAGAGGTTGGTTTTGATTAACAAATAATAAATTAAATTGTCCGATGGCACGATTCAAATAGAGGACTTCTAGCATGACAGCTCGCGTTTACTTACTTTACGTTTGCTTCAATGCATACTGCCATTACAGCTACGAGTCTTACACCGTATAATATTCCCACGTGTTGCTACCGAATTCATTGCTATGTCTTTATGGCGAAACTGTGATATAGTTTGTTCCATTGCTCGTTGTGCGGTAACCTCTCCTCAAGCTTTGTTGTTAAACTTCACGTTAGTGCCCTATATGTTAGTAACAATAAAATGCAATGAGTGTACACATTTCATTCTATGTATAGCTATAAGCTGACGGTCATGATTTCATAAGGCGTGCCGTATGCGCTCGAACTCATTTTTATTCTTCTGTATCTTTACTTCTCATTATCAGGGTGCCCTGTGAGTAACTGACCTAAATAAAACGTACTCCTGCACATACTTTAGAGGCTGACGGCCGATCATCTGCTAACTGGGTATTCAACGTTATCTTTGCCTGCAGAATAATAGTTAGTTAAATTGGCTTTATTGGCGCAAAAGCCAGACACAGGGTGTTAAAGTCAATGGTAAAAAAAATAAAACTTGCATTATTTAAAGTCTGTTCAAAAAGCCTACATCGTCCAAGAAGTTCACTACATGTGTAAGAGGGACAAGGGAATCGTCTCCCAAAATGAGAGTGGGGTGTAGTGGTACATGTAAATCGTATAGATCGTAGAAATGTTTTGTCTTTGTCTTTCGATATGTTGGCGTGTAATTAAAATGTGTAGTGCACTAAGTGGTTCTTGACATTTATCACATACCGTTTGTGCTTCCTTTGTGAGTAGATAATTGTGTGTGAGGTGTGTGTGCCCTATTCGCAGTCTGGCTAAAGTTACCTCCATGAAGCGTTCTTGGTGATAGCAGGTTTTCCATTCACCTAGCACCTGTTTGATGATGTGTAATTTGTCATTATTCTTCATGTTCCACTAACATTGCCATTTGTTATTTAGTGCTCCGGGAATAGCTCGAAGCCCGTTCTTCAAAGGTAGCTTTATTTCAGATTCAGCTTTGTGTTTCGCATTAGCAGCACACATATCCGCCTTTTAATTTCCCGGGATCACAACGTGACTTGGGACCCAGCTGAAACGAATTGAGTGGTTTTGATTTATGCGTGACAGTGTGTGTAATATGTCGCCGATGAGTGGTTTTCGCTCCGATTTTAAGTTGAGGGCTTTAAGACTGCTTAGGGAGTCGGTGTAGATGACTGCTTTCTTGTGCTTTCCATTTAAAACTTCTTGCACTGCCATCCACAGAGCATAACATTCGGCTGTGAAAACAGAAGCGAATAGAGGGAGTCTAACAGTCTGCTCCCATGTTCCTAATATGACACTGCTTCCCACATAATAATGTGTCTTTGAACCGTCTGTGTAAAACTCATTGTAAGTACTGTATGTCTCTTGTATTGTGCGGAACTCTTGTATTATGTGCCACTGTGGGGTGTCCGGCTTCTTAAGGTGTGTTAGTGAAAAATCTAGAAATCGTGTTAAGTCGCACCAGGGGGCTAATCTGGATGGCTTAACTGCAACACGAAGTGCCTATTTTAGAATATCACACTTCTGACATTTTTCTTCAAATCGAAATATGAGAGGTTTGATGGCATGTGGTTAATTAATGTGGTGTATTCGTGTGGTACAGTATGTGACAATGTCATAGCATATATGTTGTGGTGATGATCGAACTCGGAGAACGTAGGTTAGCATGAGTTGTGTTGTTTGTTCTAGCGATGGCTCGTTAGTTTCAGCATATACGCTAGGAACAGGGGAAGTTCTGTAGGCGCCAGTTGCTAAGCGTAGCCCTAGATTACGTATTGGATCTAGTCGCCGGAGGTAAGACGGTCTGGCTGAACCATAGACTACACAACGGTAATATACTTTGCTGTGTACCAAAGATCGGTATATATGCATAAGAAATTTCCAGCCAGAACCCCAGTGTTTCTGTGATAAGACTTTAAGTACGTTTAGTGCATTGTTGGCTTTAATTTTCACACTATGTGTGCTATAAAGTTTAGCTTCTTATCAAACATAACGCCTGAAAACTTGTGTTCTTTTTTAACTGGTAGAACAGATTGGTGCATCTTCAGGACAGGGTCTGGATATAAGCCCCTTTTTTGGGGAAAAGACCACGGCGACAATTTTTTCAGTGGAGAAACGGAAGCCGCTCTCGGTTGCCCATTGTATTAATTTATTTAATGTGATTTGAACTTGTCGTTCGCAGGTTACCATATTTGATCCTCGGCACGCAATTTGAAGATCATCGACGTATAAGGAATGCATGAGAGAAGATGGAAGTATTTTATTTATGGAGTTCATTTTCACCACGAACAGAGTTGTACTTAGTATACATCCCTGTGGCACACCATTTTCCTGGACCAATATGCGTGACAACGCTGTTCCTAGAAGGACTTGAAATGTTCGGTCAGACAGAAAGTCGCCTAGACACTGGAGCATTTTTCCATGCATCTCTAGATCCGCTAGATCTCTTAGTATGCCAAATCTCCAAGTGGTGTCGTAAGCCTTTTCCAGGTCAAATAAAACTGTAAGGCAATGCTGTTTATGTAGAAAAGCATTCCGTATTTCTTGTTATAGTCGGACAAGGTGATCGGTTGTTGAGCAGTTCTTTTTATAACCACACTGGTGAATGTCTAGTATACTTTGTGTTTCAAGAATGAATGTCAGCCTTGTATTTACGATGCTGTCATAGGATTTTGCTAAGCAGCTTGTGAGAGCAATGGGTCGGTAGCTGCTGGGAGATGTAGGCGATTTTCGGGCTTTCAGAAAAAGTACTATGATTGCGTTTTTCCAGGATTTTGGTATTATGCCTGTATTCCGTATTTTGTTAAAAATACTAATAGAGCTTTTATGGATGCAAGTGAAAGGTGGGAAAGAATTGACTTATGAATGCTGTCATGGCCAACTGCCGTTTTATTTGCTAGCAGAAAGTACTCTATTTAATTCTTGAAGTGTTAGGGGATCATTGTACGGTTCATTTGATGTCCGTGTAATAGGCAATCTCTGTTTCTCTGCAGACTGTTTGTATTTTAGAAATGTGTCGGAGTACTCGCTGAGCTCGAAACATTATAAAATGTTCACGTAGTATGTCAGCTTGTTCGTGTAGTGTTGTCTGTATGCCTGGAGTTGTGAGTAAAGGTACTGTATATGACGAATAGTCTCCCCTGAACTTCCTGAGCTGATCCCACAACTTTTTCGATGTGATTGAACTAATATTTGAGGTCACATATAGTTGCCATGATGATTTTTCCGCTTGCCTCTGGACGTATTGCGCTTTGGCCTTAGCCTGTCTGAAGTTTATATCGTTGTTATAAGTGGGGTACCTTCTCAGGATACCCCAAGCCTTATTTTGATGTTTCTTTGCTTGTGTGCACTCTGGTGTCCACGAGGGATTTAGCTTCTTTCGCACAATGTTTGATGATTGGGGTATTGCTTTTCTGCCGCTGCTATTAGGAGTGCTGTGAGTTTTTCATTCATTTCATCTATGTTAAGTTCTGGTGAAAGGACTTCTAGTTTTGCGTTCTCCATAAATAAAGACCAGTCCGCATGCTGTAACTTCCAGTGACATGGCTTAGAGTTTATGATGGGTAATGTGGATGATAGTTTGATGACAGCCGGGAAATGATCACTGCCATATGAAGTATCCAGGACTTCCCACTTAAAATGGCTAAAGACACATGGTGAGCAGAAGGCTAAATCGAGACAGCTAAAGTTCCGCGAGGTAGGCGAGGAATAGGTTGGTGCACCTGACTTTAAAAGACAAAGGCTATCCGATAAAATGAAACCTTCAATAAGTTGCCCTCTTTGGCCAGTTTTATCGCTGCCCCAAAGGGTACAGTGCGCATTAAAATCAGCTACTAAAACAAAGGGCTCCGATAACTGGTCTGCTAAATTTTACAGGTCTCGAATTGTAAAAAGTGTATGTGGTGGAATGTACTGGGAACATATTGTGGCAATTTTATAAGATAAAACTGTGACGGCTGCAGCCTCGTACGGGGTATTTGATAAAACGTTTCGTGTAGGGATGCCGCTTCGCCAACAATAGCGACTCCCCCAAATAGAGGGCTGGAGTGTTCTCGGTCCTTTCGTATGACTGTAAAACCTTTAAGGAAATTTGTATATTTAGGGCCTAGATTTGTTTCCTGTAAGCAGAATGCTACAGGTGAGGGGTGGTTCAGTAAGTCTTTCATCTCACCTAAATTGTTGATCAGGCCTCTACAATGCCAATGTCTGGTAAAAGCCATAGTTAGGTTATTGAGAAAATTAACCGATGTATATGGATTCAAAAGTTGTAGGTGACATGTGTTAAAGGGATGTGCTATTTGTGAGAGCGGTAACCATTCAGGTTACCGGTCCCTTTCTCGGCACAGTTACAAGAAGTTTTTCCTTCTTGGCGCGTTCCAGAGAGCGCGGATCTTTTGGCGTCGATGAAGCCGGGGTTTTCGGGTCGACCTCCATTGCCTTCTCCGAGGCGCTAGACGATCGAGAGCCAGGCACCGAAACGCGCGTCTCGGGCCGTGAAATTCGGTTCAGCTTTAGGCCCTGCGACACTGTGGTCTGCCGGCCCGTCTTCGATGATGATGGCGCAGCACTGACTGAAGCCATCAAGGGGCTGCATGGAGTTTCTACGGGCACACTGTGCGTGGACCAATGTAGATTCCTGAAACCGGTGTGGCGCTGCCCCCTGCCGCGCCACACTGGCATAGCTAACTTGAGATAAGCGCCCTAGCCTTTTCTTCAATTCATAAAATAAGATTTTTTTCTTTTACGGTGATTGCGATGATTTCTTTTTCTTTTTTCCAGCAAGGGCAGCTCCGTGAGTATCTGGATGGTCTCCCTTGCAATTGACACAAAGTGCTGGTGCATTGCAATTGTCAGAAGGATGGTCGTTGGCACTGCACTTCGCGCATGTTTCTTTGCCTCTGCATGATTGTGATGCATGACCGAACCTCGGGTTCGGTATGTATGGTGGGACGTTGACTTTCAAGTATGCTGCGTCGAATGAAGTGGCCACAGTACTGGTTCCAAATGTTAGTATTACGTGTTTTGTGGGGATCAGTTGGTCGTTTCGCCGAAGTGTAATTCATTGTACTATAATTACATTTTGCTCTTGGAAACCTTCAAGCAGCTCTTCATCACTGAGATTCAGGAAATCTTCTGATATTACTCCTCTGCGTGTATTTAGGGAGCGATTTGGAGAGATTGCTACATTAACGTGACCGATACTGGTGAGTTGGGCGAGCTTTTCAACTTGGTGTTTTTTTTTTTCAATTCGAGGAGGAGGTCTCCGCTAGCCACCTTTGCGGCTTTGTAGTCAGGTCTAATTGTGTTTACGAGGCATTTCGATACAAGGAACGGTGAGAGTTTTCTTACGCTTGTGTTGCCTTCACTATGAAGGACATGGTACTTTGGGAAGGTGTCTAGGTCGGTTCGGAGGGTAAATTGGAAGATTGCATCGGTGCGACCTCTTTTCAGAGGCCGATTTGAAAGTCGGGGGAACGCTTCTGTCATAATATGGTTTCAAAATTCGGCGGCGGTGGTAGCCACCCACCACCGAGCCCAACAAGGGGACGCTACAGGTTACGAGAAACCTGCAGATGCCAGCTATGCACCGCCACTATAACCTAATGTACATACCCAAGACTGGATACATTACACACGGTTAACCCTTGCCGACCGGAAATTAGGAAGTAGTAAGAGGAAAGAAGACAGTAAAGATGAAAAAGCGGGAGAAAAAAAATGTGGTTGATCCCTCTTATATAGGAATCGGTATAAAACACGAAAGTGAAACGTGTCTTCACAGAAGTAGTGTAATGTTTATTGCACATTGATATATAATGTCTATTGGTGTTTTGTGGCTAAAGCGCCCTTAGGCGTTGATGCACCCACGCTGACGCCTGGTGGCACGTCTCCTCCATCACGACTACCAACGTCGATGACCATGAGCAACCGTCGTGCATATGGAAGCTGCACTACGCCGCACACGCTAGCACAACGCGAAAGACGAAGCACGTAACTGACACACTAATACAACGCGCAAGACAAAGCACGTAACTGAATCGTCACCGAGTCAAATCAGCGCGTACAGCGCGTCGTAATTGCAGCCTCCGCGATCAACTTCAGAAACATTTTCAGAGCTAATTGCGGAGGCCACGCTCCGCTGTGCTGAGTACGGTGAACGCCACCTAGGTGGCGTTGGTAGTGCTTCTTGATGCCAGCGTCCCTTCGAATGCTGGCATCGAGGCGTCGTAGTGCTGAGACCACCGAAGCGTTCACTGTCGGTGCGCGTTAGTGTCATAATGCAGTACTTCTCTTTTCTGCTCGTAGGCGGCGGCACCTCCCCGAGCAAGAGCGCGGGTACACGGAGGAGTGTTAAGCCCAGACCACACGTACGCTTGCGGACGCGCGAAAGCGCGCGTCTACGCGCCTTGCGGTTGCCGCGCCTAGCGAGGAATGGCGGTTTGCATCCACAAATACGCACGACAGCGCGCGCTCACTGGCCTCACTTGTTTACACCTTGGCAGACGCCACTTCGTATTTCGTTGTTGGCAGTGCTTCAAAATGCTTCGATATTTATAAACGTAATTGTTATCGTTTTGGAGCTGTTAGATCAGCACAAAAAGTGAAGAAGAAGCACTTTCTTGCATGGTATAATTCTGCTTAACTGAGAGTTGCATGTACCGCGCCGTCGCTGCGTAGCCAGGCGCGCCGACGCGAGGCAGCCCAGGCGCGCGATAACTGAGAGGAGCTGATCAGCGAGGTCGCGCCGCGTTTCGACGTGTACGAGCCGTGCCGCACCGTCTGCGCATGCGTATACGCGTGAACGCGAGCTCGCGCGCGTTTGCAAGCGTACGTGCGGTCCGGGCTTTAGATATATAAGGCGCGTCTGTGTAGCTCTCTGCAAATGCGTTTGTGGCGCAATGGGTTAAACGCTCGGCGATCTATCGTCGCGGACCGAGAGGTCGTGGGTTCGATTTCCAAATTTTGCATGTTTGTGGAACTTTTTCTTCTGGTTTCTTTCTTTGTATTATGTTCGTGTACATTGTAAGCTGACGTATTTCCGTGACGGAAATACGTCAGTGAAGTCTTGGTGGACCCCGGCATTAAACACTTTCGTGTTAAAAACGAAGATTGGAGAGAAAGACAGGAAAAGGCGGCTGCCGATTTCCCCCAGGTGGGTCAGTCCGGGGGTGCCATCTATGTGAAGCAGAGGCCGAAGCCGTGTGTTGCCTCCGCCGGGGGGCCTTAAAGGCCCGAACACCCAGCATCGGCTTGTAGGAGAGACGTGACGGCGGCTGTACGAGCCGTGCCGTCGTCCCTACTCAGCAGGGCGAAGGCGGCGAGCCGAGCGACGGGGCTGCGACGACCAGCGTGGCTGGCTTTCAGAACGACACTGCGCGTGCCGAGCTTGCGCCCCGAGCAAGCGCTGCGCTTCTTTTATTTTCTCTTTCTTTGATAGCCGGCGCTAAGGCACCAGCTGAGAGCGCCGAACAAAGCGCTCCGCGCTGCGGCGTCGGTGGGCGCTACAGGGCCCCCCGCCCAGACGGAACGTCGAAATGGCGATCCAGTGAAACCGCGTTTCGAAAGTGTCCGTGGACAGTCCAAGTCGTTAACGTGAAGGGCATCGAGTTGCCGCGCAGAGCTCAGGCGGGCGGCACTGGGAGCTCCGCAACGGACGAGGCACTCGCTGAACGGACGCGGTTGGGAGGGGCGCGTCCAGCCGGCGGTAGAATCTGCACATGCGTCTTGAGGAAGGAGGAACGGGTAGGCCTTTGAGGCGAATGGCGCGTCGACGGTACCAGTGCGAGCGTTGCCGGCGGCGTATGACGGACCGCACCGCTGCATGGCGTGTAGGGTGCGCACACGAGCGATGCAGTCGAAGCCCTGGACGGGCCACGACGCTTGCATTGCATGTGGACGTGGCACACGATGTCGGGAGGCGACCACGATCCGACGCGTCCGGCGATGGGGTGCATCGCGAGGAAGCCACGGACCGGCAGGAAAAAGTGGGGTCAGGGCCTGCATGAGCGTCCGGTGGTTCGTTGAGGACGCCTGACGTGGGATGCAGCGGGGGTCGCAGAAGGTCGTCGTGACCCACGTCCGCGGTGGCGTTATCCGGCAGAGTCGTAGGCAGTGGGATCGGTGCGGTGCCGAGCTCGCGCGCCGGCACGGAGACCGGCTCAGCGAACCGCGTGGACGGGTCGGGTGTCGTTGTTGGAGGAGCATTGACGTTGGAGGCAGACCCGATGGCGTGGGGCACGGTAGCCGGCGTTGGGTCGGCGATGTCTCCACTGTCGCCTGCCACCGTTGGGGGCGAGAAAGGCGATGACGTGGCTGGTGTCATGGCCGTGACGATACCCTCGGCGACAACCATGTGCGCGTACTCGCAAGAAAGAGACCCCTGGAGAGAGCCGGAGGCCGGGGACTGTGCGGTAGCGCATCGGGTGATCGCCGAGACGGTATCGGGGCAAGTCGAGGGAGGAAGGCTTGCCTGGTGGTGGCTTCCGGGCACAGGTTGTGATGCGGGTAGCGCTGGTGGTGGGAACGCAGGCAGCGATTCGCGCACCGTGCGGTCAGCCACTGGAACAGGGTGGTAGGCATCGCCGAAGAAGTCGAGCACTCGCTGCCGCAGTTCGTCGTACGGGCGCGGGCCAGGCGGTGGAACGCCGAGGTGGAGCTGGAGAGCAAGCGGCAGTACGTCGAGGAGTACCGCGTGCTTGAACTCCTGGATCCAGATGTGGTTAAGCTCCAGAGCGGCCTCGAACTGAGCGAACCATGCGCCGACGTAGCTGGACGAGAACGGCGGCAGTGGTGGGTCGAACTGCGGCTCCGGCCAGTGAGCCATGGCAGCCTGTCGCTCGGTGGAACGCGCGTTCTCCCGGGTCACCAATGTAGGAGAGACGTAATGGCGGCTGTACGAGCCGTGCCGTCGTCCCTACTCAGAAGGGCGAAGGCGGCGAGCCGAGCGACGGGGCTGCGACGACCAGCGTGGCTGGCTTTCAGAATGACACTGCACGTGCCGAGCTTGTGCCCCGAGCACGCGCTGCGCTTCTTTTATTTTCTCCTTCTTTGATAGCCGGCGCTAAGGCACCGGCTGAGAGCGCCGAACAAAGCGCTCCGCGCTGCGGCGTCGGTGGGCGCTACAGGCTCAACCCCCTGGGTCCCCCTTTCCCCAGACACGGTTCAGTCGCGCACGGCTACACGCGGGAGGGTCCAACCCTCATGTGCTCGGGGAGGTGGTGTCGCAACTCACCAAACGCCTGCTGACGCAGACGCCCCTGCGGGGTAAAGTGAGAGGAAAAGACGAAGACTTGAGAGGGGGACAGGAAAAGGCAACTACCGATTTCCCCCGGGTGGGTCAGTCCTGGGGTGCCGTCTACGTGAAGCCGAGGACAAAGGGGCGTGTTGCCTCCGCCGAGGCGCCTTAAAGGTCCAAACACTCAGGGTTGGCTCAACCCCCAGGATACCCTTTTCCCAGGACACGGCTAAGCCGCGCACGTTTAGACGCGGAGGGTCCAACTCTCATGTGCTCGGATACGTGGTGTCGCAACACACCAAACGCCTGCTGACGCAGACGCCCCTGCTGAATAATAATCTTCAATGCTCCTGTAACACTTTCTCGGCTAAGGTCCGCAATCATTTGTTGCAGAATATCCCCAGCGTTGCTGAACAGGGCAATATCTGAAAACTGTAAGATGCTGAGTTATTAATTATTCGTTCGCCCTTATTCCAAGTCCTTCCCAATCTCACAGTTTCATACCTTTTCTGAATATGCAGACAATTCCATTCGAGAGATTTTGCCTCCTAGCCGTATGCCTTTCTTGATAGCGATTTTTGCGAGTACATTTTCTTATGGAGAATTAAGGTAACTATAAAGTCATTAAAGATATTTCCCAAGACACATGTATACGACCCGTACTGCTTGATTGCACCATACCTCCATGCTTGCTAGTCTCTTTACTGAATCAAAAGCTTGTTTATAACGCATAAATGTTTTTTCATAACAAAATGCATTTAAGCACAAAATAAATGAAACGCCTAAGCATTTCTCCGCAATGATCGGTAATTAATACCTTGACGCTGGTGTCACCCAGAGGATTCATTTTAAGTGGATCCGCCTTGCGAACACCACGGCTGCAATTCGTAACTTGCAGTATGGGCCATAAGGTAATTAGTGAAAATCTGAATTCGTGAATCTTTGTGAATTACCCGATTGTACATTTCAATTTTTCGCACAAGTAATGCCCGCCTCTTCGAGTAGACCAGCTCAAGAACTATAATTGTGTTATCTGCCACAGGCAGCCTTTAACACTTTCTTAAAGTGTTCGCTGAAACACCCGGTATATGAAAGCCATATATGAAGGTGTAAAATTACATAAAGAGGGATAAAGTACTTAAGAAAGGAACGCTTACGTTTTGACAGACGGACCTATCGTTTTCGAAGGCGGTTTTGTCATCTCCGGCAGGTCAGTTTTAATGGGTTAGTAGGGTGAGGTCACGTGCGGTCATTGTCGGCCACGGCTGTCTAAATGAGAAGACTAAAAAGAAAATGAGCACTATTATTTCGTGTTTCTAGGCATCGCTGCGGGGACGATTACATTGGAAGACGAGGGGAAGAGAGCGGGGAAATGGGCAGCCCGCAGGAGAAGAAAGAAAAGGACAATGTGAGCAGGTGGGGTGGGGTTGTTGGGGAAGGGAGAAGGTGGGAAGCCTTTAGAGAACTTACTCGAAACCGTAGGTGTCGTAGGCGGCGTGCGTTAGTGGTTTTAGAAGATTGGTCCGCTCAGGAGGTCAGCGCGGGAGGAACAAAGAAACATGAGTTGAAAGAGTGACCTGAGTGGCCCAGCAGCACTGCACCGCACAATTTTTGAAGTGATTAAGATGGTGGCATGGAGTCTGGCGAAAAGAACGCGAGGATGTGGAAAGAGAGCGTGTTTAAAGGGCCATTAACATTAGTAGAGTGGTGTAGGCGTCGTCTTGCATGGTGGTATATAGATGCGGCACGACCCTGTGGGGTGGAGGCGCAGAAAAAGATATGCTGACGTTTGAGACTTTGGGACGTGTCATTGGTGGTTTCTGAAAAAAATCATAAATAAATAAATAAACGCATCTGAAAAAAAAGAGAAGGAAAACGGCAGAACCATGAAGGGGCAGGTGTATACGAGAAGAAAGCTACATGCCGGGTGTACCAGTTAACTTGGAGCAAGTTAAAAAAAAAGACAAACATCTCTAGAGAAATCGTACCGAATGCATAGTAGCAACAGTCGTGTGTACTTACAGCCACTATTTCTTTTTCATCACGAAGTACTAATTAATTACTTTTAATTAGTGAACGTTCTAATTATCGCTTGAATCGCAAGCCAGTAAATTACAAAATTGTAGGGCACCTCAAAAAACCTTCGAATCAAGCCTTTATTTCGTACTGAAGTGTGCCTGGTTGTTTTTTCTAAGAAAAACAACAGCCCGCGCAATACGTACGCCAAATATCAAATACATGCGGCACCGCTACTCAAGCGCTCCCAAGCGAATGGCTACGGATACACGGCTTCACTAGCGGCGGCAGCTCGATACAGGGCTTCACGCTATTTGATGCTCGCGGCATCATGAGAACACGCCGTTGACGCATTGATAAGCGTAATGAAGCCGTAGGGGGGGAGTTTGAAGCTGGGAAACCGTGACGGCGCAGATCTGACGCTTATCGCACCACGCTACTTAGGTCGCGATACCTCTCGAGTCATCCCATTTGTACGATGCGGCCATAAAGGAATACATCCGTATATCATTCAAAGGTTTGCTTTGAGGCGCTTGAGTAGCGGCGCGCGAGCACGCACCAATTTCATATTTCGTGTATTTCGCGGGCTTTTTTTTAGAAAAAACAACCAGGCACACTTCAGCACGAAATAAATGCTTGATTCGGAGGTTTTTTGAGGTGCCCTACAACTTTGTAATTTACATGTTTGCGATTCAAGCAATAATTAAAAAGTTAACTAATGAAAAGTAGCTAATTAGTTAACTTCTGAAAACTAAAATACTGGCTTTAAGTACACATGACTGTCGGTGCTATGCAGTCGGTACGATTTCTCCAGAGCTCTTGATCTTTTTGAAATCTTGGTTTTGGAGAGAGAGAGAGTGAGAGAGGAGCATTGAAGGATATATTAAATTGAGTGGTATGGGAGGGATGGGGCAGAGCTTGAGACGGGAGATTACGTGTGTTTAAGTATCTGGCT
Source organism: Dermacentor silvarum (assembly GCF_013339745.2). Lineage (NCBI taxonomy): Eukaryota > Metazoa > Arthropoda > Arachnida > Ixodida > Ixodidae > Dermacentor > Dermacentor silvarum. Next base: position 92,081,599 of record NC_051155.1, read on the forward strand.
AGCTGATGAAATAATGTGTTTTTGTGTGTTTGTTCATGATATGACTATTTTAGGAGTTAAGCTACAATTTTAAGCGATTCTAAGCTGCCACGTGCCAAAATGACTGCCATTGCGGTGTAGGCCTTTGAACTTGTCTCTGGGGTATGGTTCCTTATATTTCCTCTAGCGCAGTGAATGCAAATTTGTTTGTACTAAATAGATCAAAGCTCCAGACACAACAAACAAATTTCCATTGTTTGTAGCATATAGACCCTTGCTCTATATACTACAAAAGGTCGTGTCACTTGAACTGGCTTTAGGTAAATTGTGTTTTGTATCTGCGAGATTGTCATTGAGTTTTGCAGAATTTAGCTGTGCAGCCTCATCTAGTTATTGCTTGCTACAAGCGCTGCCACACTCTACTGCGATATATACGTTGCAATATAATACGCTGCTTGACGTGTAGGTGAAACTCGAAGTTACCTTGTGAAGGTTATCTGACGCTTTACATTTTACTGCAGTCGTAGATTTTACTGGTTTGCATGAAGAGCACCTGGAGCCGCCACAGGAACCGCATATGTTGCCATTGTCTTTGTCCTCAGATATGCAGGTACAAGAATGTGCTTTTTTTTCTGATCCTGAGGCCTCCCGTCTCCCCCACTATTTTATATTCGTCTTCCAACCTCGTCCTTCCCGCAACGATGCCTAGAAACGTAAAGTGGTACCGCTCATTTTCTTTTCACCACCTTCGTTTGCGGCAAGCCGCCGCCGACAACGCCCACACGTGACCTCACCCTACTAACCCCTTAAAACTGACCTGACGAGGATGACAAACTGCCTTTTAAAAAGATAGGTCCGCCATTCAAAACGTGGGCCAGCCTTTATGAGCCACTTTATCCTCATTTATCTAACATTTATATCACTCCTCCGTCCGCCCCCTTCTTGATATAGAGGGGTTTATTAGGCTCCGCCGATTTCTCAATAACCTGATATCCGTATAGAAATGAAGAATTATATTATACGTATTAGAAATTTATCTGATATCCGCTTCAAGAATACCGGTAGCCACAATGTTCAGTTGACAATGACAGCGTGCGGCTTCATCTGGTACGCTAGGTAAACAAGAACAAGGCTAGCGCATACGCTGTCACCAACAATGTCGAGATTGCAATATAACGCTGCTATGCTCCACAAGAACGCATGTAGATATGAGACAACCAACATGTTCCTGCCTATATTATTGGTAGAAAAGGCCAGTTTGATTGGACACCTAGCACCTTTAATACTCAATAAAAGTCTGTAGACCAGTACGAGTCTCCTACAGGTTTCTTTTATGAATGAAGTCCTTATCGTGGTTTAACTAGCATTTCTTGTGTTGTTCTCTTGCTGCCTTGAATTGTATGCCTAGCTTGTAAAACGCACTGTTGCATGTGGTTTCCATTTAGTGCGGCTTTATTGAAATTTCGTAATTTAGGTTGTTGGTACACAATTTGATGAAGACAACCGTATATATAGATTTGCTTAAAGCTAAAAACAGACTCCACAGCACGTGCCACCACTTGACCCTACGCGTGAAAAAAAAAAAAAAACGGTGCCAAAGCTGACTCATCACTCAATTGTGATGTACGCGAGACTTATGAAGCCTGCCAATCCGCAAGAAAACGACAGCGTTCTTGATGCACGGTAAGTTAAACAAATATACGCCCAAACTAAACAAAAAACAAGAATCAATGACCGAAAGCCATGCTACGTTTTAAGAAAGCAAGCAAGAATAAAAAAATCACAACCGCAACCTTTGGTGTTCGATCGGGGCAAGAAAAATTGGGATGCGGAGAGCACTGAGTGAGTTAAGAGCACTGAATGAATTAAGAGCTGTGACATTGTTTGAAAGTCAGCGGCAGCCTACAAGAGTTCAACCCAACAAACAGAACCTGTCGTAATTCATAACGCCAAGGGGCGCTGGATTTGAAGAATTTACTTGCTCATCGCAAAATTTGATAAACAATTTCCCCATCCATGACGCCGCTTTTATTATTGATGTAGCAGAAAACTTCATACCAAAAGCACATGACCAGTCATGTATGAGAAGTGTTACCTGGTGGAATGAATACTGCAGAGATGCGCGAAATAAACAAGGTAAAGCTTGGGGCATATTGCCTAGATCTCCAATAGCGGAAACTCTGATTGCGTTTAAACATACGAAGTGACAAGGACGTGTCACGAGATGGCAGGCTAGGAAAGCAAATTGGGAGACCTTATTCCGAAACATCAATTCCTATACCCAGGAGGCTAAATATGAAATGGGCTCAGAAGGCTAAAGGCGCCGCAAATCCACCCGTTGCCTCTGGTCGATGACCAAGGGAATATCTAGGAAGATATGGCAGACAACCTTGGCATACAAAAGACGATGGTCTTTCCCAGTGACCTTCGGTTATCCCTCTCTTGCGTCAGTTGGCTTTCTCTTATGCACGAAAATTTTCCGAATAGTTCTTTGCCGTCCTCTACTGCGCTTTCCTTCTCTTCGCACCGATTCTATAACTCTGATAGGCCTGTCCTAAGCCAACACTACTTGTCAAATGTCATTTCTTCCTAATAAACTTAAATGGAGTCTTAGCTAGCCCTGTTTGGTTTTGAATTGAATTGAATTGAATTTATTTGCCAGAAGGATACAAAAATCATGAAAATACATGAGAAGCATCTGGATCCTTAGCATCAAGCTAGTTTGGATCCATACATGAATAATAAGAGAGATTTATATTTATACAATATCAATTTCAACAGTTGTGTGTTTATGCAGGTAGCAGACATCATCTAATTATAATTCAACGTTAATACAGGTCTTTGTAATGGTGTTTCAGGTTAACATAAAAGTATTTACTTTGTTTTACGTGCACAGGAAGACTGTTCCACAAAGTACAACGAATGCTAGGAAGCCGCCTTTTGCCATATACATTTTTTACAAGAGGCTGTAGGAAAGACCAAAAGCACATGGTTATGGTTTCCCATAACCACCGCTGTCTTCCTGTCTCTTTATGAGCCATGATTCTATTCAAGGCTTGCAAGTACTGGATTCATCACGTCCAGTACCTGCAGTGCGCTTCGAACATTCGGGGTGTTTAGGTTAGTCAGTAACGTACGCATTCATGAGTGACTTCAGCATGGCGATCATTTGCAAGACCTGGCCTTCTGCGTGGACTGCTGCAGGGCCTGCTGTCGGGCCATTCGTAGCTGTTGGACGATTCGTGTCTCGTGGTTCTGCGAGTTGGCATGGCTTCGGTAAATGTGGCCATGCTTCCCTTTAAGTTATCGATGGCGGGCGTTCTTCTCTCATCTGCGCTTGTAATGCACGAGGTCAGCGGTTGACGAACAGCCTTCTCCGGATTGTGCACTTCCTTAGAACTGTCGTTCCGTAAAGATGTCAAGGAAGCATCCGTCTTTCAGTGGAATGTTTGAGGCCTCAGATCAAGAATTTCGGATTTTCGACCTTTCATTTTTGCTAACAAGTTTCCCATTATCGTCGTCTGCGAACCAAACTTTCAAACTACTATCCGGCTATCGGGCTATGAAGCTGTCTCATCTGCGTCGTGTGATGTCCTCAGCAAGGTCGTCGCTTATGTTCGGTGTGAACTCACTTACGTGCTACATTCAGTTCTGCCTCACGACGACGACCAATAAGCGCGTTTAACTGTAAAACCAAAGAAACTTACATTTACTCTCGTCGCTGCATATATTTCTCCAACCAGTCGTTTTGACACGAAACGACTGGGTGCTTTGTTATCCGCGACACCTGGCCCTTGGATCCTTAGTGGAAATTTTAACGTACACCACCCGCTCTGGGGGAGTGTGAAGATGGACTCCAAAGCAAGAAAACTAGTCGCATTTGCCTCGGACCAAGAGCTTTGTTGTCTCAACGACGGCAGCCCGACATATTTATGGGGACTAACCTGCAGCAGCTGTCTGGATTTGACTTTCGTCTCTCAGTGTCTTCGAAGCAGTATGAAGTGGTTCTCACACATAGAAACCCATAGAAGTGATCACGTTCCTACCCATTTGAAGATCAAGGGAGTGGCCAAGTCTCTATCTACTGCCCTCTGTAGAACAGACTGAACGAAGTTCAGATCGCTTATGGAAGACGAATGTCATGAAGGCCACCCATCGTTTCTGTAAAATCAGATTAGAACTGCACTGCAAGAGGCTATGTTCACTATTAGGCCTTCTCCAAAGTATAATGACTATGAAGGTGAATTGGAAAGGCGTCGAGCGATTCGCCGACGCGCGGAAAGAAGATATAGGCGCACCAAATGTATTCATGATCTGAGGGAGGCAAGGCGGATCCAAAAGAAAATCCAGCGCCGCATCGATACGTTACAATCTCAAAAGTGGAAATCCTTTTGCGAGTCCTTGGATCCTCAGAAACGTCCGTCTCACATATGGAGAACTCTGCGTGACCTACAATCGTCTCCGCAACAGCGACGCCCTTTTAAGTCTCTTGCCCTAGCTGCATCAAAGACGACGTGAGATCGACGTTGCTGATGATTTCTGCGCAAGAATCGCTGGCTTGTCATCATGACCTGTATCATTAGCACGTGATGTTGCGGCATCCGAGGACTCTCGCATGGGTCTCTTGTTCTCTATGGAGGAGCTAGAAGCTGCGCTGGCGAGTTGTAGGAAGTCATCATTGCCTGGGCCCGACGGAGTCACATACAAGGCACTTGAAAACCTCGGCCACAAAGCCCGCAGTGTACTCTTGGAGAGATACAACGAATCCTGGCGCGAAGGATTGATTCCTTGTGAGTGGAAAGTCAGCCGCCTAATACCTTTACTTAAGAGCTCTAAATCTTCATTAGACTTGGCATCGTACCGTCCCATCGCTCTTGCCAGTTGCGTTGGGAAACTAATGGAAAGGATGGTGTTGACGCGTCTTGAATGGTATTTGGAACATAATGAGGTATATCCGAATGCAATTGCGGGCTTCCGGCGCAGTCGGTCATCTGTCGATAACGTGCTTGATTTGGTAACATCTATTCAACACCAAAAGAGCATGAAATGTTTAACGGTAGCGATGTTTATTCATGTGAAAGGCGCATATGATAATGTAGCGCACCAAGCAATCCTCCATGCTTTGATCGATGTGGGCATTGGTGGCCGTACATTGCGCTGGATTCCCAGCTATTTGGAGGATAGATTCTTATTCGTACTTGCAGAAGATGGAATGACATTCCACCATGTCACCAGCAAAGGTGTGCCACAAGGCTGAAGTGTTAAGCCCCACGCTCTTCAACGTAGCACTGCTAGGCCTTTTTGGATCATTGCCTAGGACGGTCCATATATCCATCCATGCAGATCATATCTGCATCTTGGAAGCCGGCGTAACTCGTCCGCAGATACGAGCGAGACTGCAGAAGGTGGTCACACAAACGTCGTCTTATCTGCGTATAAAAGCCTAGAATTATTCTCCGAAAATGCCGATTCGTCGCATTTACACCCAAAACAATGTTATACGCATAAATGGACAAGTAACTGCTTAAGAAACAAAACACCGCTTGCTTGAAGTCATCATGGATCGTCATTTGTCTTGGACGCCACATATTTCATATATGAAAAAGAGGTTGACTGCAATAGCACTATATTCAAATTTGTCGGCGGAAAGTCTTGGGGTGCATCTGTGCAATCGATGCTGCAGCTGTACCATGCATTATTTATCGGCTTCCTAAGATACATCCTGCCGGTGCTGGGAAGCACCAATAAAACGAACCTTCGAACACTCCAGAGTATGCAAGCCCAAGTTCTACGGACGTGCCTCGGCCTCTCTAGGTGTGCATCCACAGCGGCCACAATCGCCATAGCACGTGACCCCCCTGTATCAACGTACTTTGCTGTCCACGCTCTAAGAGTGCATATTCGACATGTCGCAAGGACGCCCTTTCACCATCTTGCTTGCCTGTCAACAACTATGCCGCATACGAGTTTTAGCCGTCTCCTGACTATACACGGAGCATCGCTACCATCGAATTATGTCCCTGCAGCATGGCTTTCGTTGTCACTGTGGTCTCTGCACTCACCTAGAACATGCCTCACCATTCCAGGCGTAAAGAAGAAGGCACAAATGCCGTCAGCAGCATTGAAGCAGGCAGCATTATTGCTACTACATGAGGTCCACAGTGACCGCTTACATGTTTACACAGATGGGTCGGCCGTGCACTCCAGTTCAGCAGCTGCAGTATTTGTCCCAGCAAAATATACACTAATAAAATTCCGGACATCGCACTTGACATCGACGACGGCTGTCGAACTTACAGCTGTGCAGCAATGAAATTTATAGACCAGTAACCGCCCCAGAAATGGTCTATCTTCTGCGATTCCAAGGCCGCCATAGTTTGCTCTCTGCACTACGCCGTGGACCCCACGAACGACTTGTCGCGGACACACGCGAAATTTACCATCAGGCAGTTGACAAAGGACATGACATCGTCTTTCAATGGCTACCAAGTCACTGTGGTATCTTTGGAAACGAGCAAGCGGACGCAGCCGCTCGATCTTCACATACCAAGCAGTACCGATTGCATCGCTATCCCTATGTCCAGAACAGACACAGCACGAAAGCTCCGTGCGCTTGCTCGCGAGCTTACAGTAGCCCACTGGAATTCAACGGACTTTAAAAACCAGCGCATCTGTTCCCTGGATCCTAATCTGAAGTTCTGCGTTCCACGTGGCTTACCATAACGGGAGGTAACTCTCATTTGTCGTCTAAGACTTGGAGTAGCTTTTACCAGCGCGTACTCCTACCTTATCGGAATGGCCACAAGTCCAGATTGTGAAACTTGCGGGTGCAAAGAGACGATAGCACATCTTCTGTGTGATTTTCGTCGTTTTAGTACACAAAGTAAAGTACTCAGAACCACGCTCGACAAGATAGACAGCCGTCCCCTTACGGAAGCCAGAATTCTTGGTCCCTGGTCCCAGCCGACGTCGGAACGAACTGCTTTAAAAGCGCTAGTACGCTTTTTAAAGGAAAGAGGAATTCGTGAAAAAACTATAGGAATTGTGTGGACTGATGTGTTTTTTTGTTTTTTTTTCTTCTTTTTAATCTTCTCTTGTTTTCTAATCTTTTCTGCCCTTACCCCATCCCCCTGTGCATAGTAGCCAACGGGACACTTAATCTGATTAACCTCTCTGCCTTTCGCCTCTTATTTTCCCTCCTTCCTTCCCTGTCTCTTTAGCGGTAGCTTACCAAGTTTTGGTCCCATCGCTCTTTCGGGGTCCTTAGCTTCTTCTCACAAGCTTCTTTCTTAACTTTCAAGTTTCTGCCTCACATGTTAGCAAAGATTGCAGGATAATTCATGGAGGAGCACCTAATCAACGGTGAAGCTAGCATAGCGAAATGGCCGCATGTTCACTGGATATGAATATTTTTGGCCAATTTACGTTGCGCTTTCAAAGACTGAAGTAATTACATTGCCAAAAAATTTCTTTACAAATCACAACAAAGCTTTCGCGTTCACATTACGCATTCAGGACTGTCGTGCGTATTTGGCAGGAAGCGCATAAAGTGAACTATTATAAAAACAGGGCATCTTTCTATGGTAACAGTTGACGAGAAAGCATCCAGGAAAGCCTCATTGGTGGCATTTGCGCAAGTACGACTACAGTGTGCTTCGACTTCAATCGACCCGACAAGAGTTAAGTTTCAGGTAACGATGGTGATTGTACTTATGCTTTCCAAAGTTAGACTTCTGCGATATTTGCGGCAATGAAAACAGCGCGTATAGTTGCGCACAGCTTTATATGACTTCCATATTGCTGTGTGGATTGTCCTGCTCTGCTATGATGATAGCGTAAAACTAAAATGCTCGCAGGGATCTTGAAGTCCATCGAGGGACCATGCTTATCCGTTCTCAAAAAGTTGTAAAGTGCGTTATTATAGTAAATGACGTCAATTATTCTTTTAGCGTGCTGGGCTACAGTTGTGATGCATAATGACCATAGTTCCGCGCACAGTTTGACACCTGTAGAGAACGGGCTTTTCCGCCAACAAACTGTGATCCATATGAACATGCTACGCATTTGCAAATATAGATACCAGATGGAAAAAAAATATATGCTCGCTGTCATTGACAGTGAAAGCCTGCGCTGTTGCCGCGCACTTTCCACCATTTGGAGATGGCTTAAGACTCCAAAATGTACACAATACAGCCTGTTGTATTGCCGAGTCGTACGACGCACTGAGGGTTGGAAAAACCTTCGATGTTTCCGCTCGCTTTTTATTTCTGAAGACGAATGTTTCGTATTATTGGTCGCATTGAAATACATAAAATAGTCTCTATTTTGTACGTCCTACAAAATTTTCTATGACGTCGGTGAATTTTAAGAGAAATTTTGTTACGTGGCACTATGGGAAAGCAGGTGGGGTTCCCCAAGGCCAGGCAGTTGGGGAACCCCTATTATAGAAGATTGTAAAAGGCTTTTTAGGAAAGCATGGCGATAAAACTTTCTGTACGCAAGGCGTCCACCAAAACAACTAGAAAAAAGGCATGCAGAATACTTTTTAGGATGCAGAAAACATAAGACTACTCCTCTTAATGAAATTAATTTCAATTTCTTATTTTTATATATGGCGCTGCAGTTTCCACCTTTGTTTTGCGCTGTACTGGCGCAGGTTTTTGTAAAGCACGACAGTCAATAAGCTCTGGTGATCGGATTTATCTTACACATTAATTAGGAGCATTGATGTTGCCCTCTATATCTCTGCAGTGCAGATTAGTAAGCTTTGTCAGCATCAGGCTCGATTTAAGCATAAACGCAAGGTTAGGTGGCGGCGACGGAAGTCGTCATTCAGACCAAGTGGAATTCAGGGCGTTCGATGTAATTTGCAGAATAGTGTGTTACTCAAGAGTCTGCGCAATCTATTACTTCCGGCCTTCCTCGTCAAGATCTCAATCCCCAGTCATGTGCTGCCAATATGAAGCTATTTTATGTAAAACCGTCTACCGGTAGCTGGTTGAGCGCACACAAGGCAGTATTACGTGAGATCTGGAATATATAAAATTAGAAAGGAGAATGTTTGCTGAAGGTAACATTGTTTGTAACACAAGGCTGTCAGATAGGACTTAAAATGAGTGTTGTTAAATGAAAACATTCACAAGTTTTTTTCTGTTTCTTTACAGCTAAAAGCTCAGCGAGTTCAATAACTCTCAGCATATTTAAACAGCACCGATAACAGCGCAAATACTAAAATTATTGGGGAAATAACACTCCGGCTGCTATATCTATAAAAATGCACGGATGCAGTTCCTGTAAACAGCATTTCTTGTTAGCGCACCAATAGCTGCTGATCTCATCAAACAGTGTTCTTTTCTGTCTTCAGTGCACATGCCTGTAGGCGTACCAGATGGGCAATCCAGCGGGACCGGGCAGCGGTAGAAAGGCTATGACTCACCGCACATAATGCCCGGGTGGCCTAAGCCCGGGCCGGCAACCTCGCAGGTGCTTTTATCAATAAAGTTTTTTTTTCCGTCCGTCCATCCATAGGTAACGATTGTGAGCGTTTATGTGGACGCTCTTTGTGTACGAAGAGCTGTACCCAGTACTGAGAAATGTGTTTTAACTACTGCCCAACCAACTGAAGATCAGCCGAAAGTAAGAAAGTGCTGAGCATCGATTCCGATGCGGGGTGCGTTGCGCGGTTGAACGGCTAGTACGTACTTGCAGGTCGTTGCAGGCGTTCCGGTATTTGAAAAGTAGTTGCATTGCGTGAAACATTCTTTCCACGTTCCAGTCGTAAAGACATCAAACCGTGAATAAACGGCTCGAAGGAATGCGGTACGCACTTAACACCATGCCGGGATCCTCGGTTTGTTTAGTAGTAAGAGAACGTGACCAGGATCAGAGCGGGATTCGGTTAGGTTGGAATGGGAGGGAATGTGCTCGATAGCGTTGTTGCTGGCTGTTGTAGCGTCAAATCGCTTAAGCCTTCTCAAAAGCTATTTATATGGATGGCGTCTACTGACTGCAGACGGGCGTCAGATGCCTTGACGTATCGCCAGCAGGGACGTGCAGCCGTTAAGCGAATTGTTTCTCGCTGGAATGCACGTTCGTTCTCCGTTTACCAACGCGCTAGTTTTTGCGTAATTTCGGAAGCAGCGCTGCGCGTTGGTAATGTTTCGAGCTTACAAAAGTTGTGATTTTACTTAGTTAGAAACATTGAGTGACAAGCCTGTGGCCCCGAAATGCCCAAGCCTTATTTGTATAAATTATAATTTCTCTAATTGGGTGGCAGTACTTGTGCGCTTTGTTTAAAAACAGCAATAGCAAGCTGAATGCTGGAGCTCGTTTGTCAAGAGACTTAAAGCAATAGGTTCTGCAGTTACTGTCAGGACCGAGTTAGCTTCACTCGTTAGACGAAGTGCAGTGTGAAGCCGTAGCAGACCTGACAAGCGCGTGATCAGGCGCAATAGCGCTGACATTCTCTCGTGCGCATTCGCAGCGCTAACATTCCATGCGGCGAACAAGCTACGTTATTTATAAGTATAGCGTTTCCTTAGTATCTCTATTTCCTGTAATTTCTTTCAAAGGTTACCGCCTGTTTAGCTTGACTCTAGTCTAACGTCGCTGCTGCTTTGTTGCAGTTGTGCGTTGCGTGGCTGCTGTTACAAGCACGGCTTGGAGCTAAAATCCTGCCCTTTTTGATTTTGCTTCGTCGATGTCAATTCAGCCATTTGCAGAGCCTTAATCAGTCCCTGTCTGCCACAAAAAGGTTCACAATCCAACTATAGATAGATAGCTAAGCTGCTTGCGAAGCGACAAATCCCCACTCTCGGACTGTTCCTGCCTTATACAAAACATTCTGTGGCGCAGCTTTTTTTTTTATTCGTAAGTGAAACGCCGCAATTTTAGAAGTGAAGTTAGGCGTACAATAACGGTTAAGGTAGCATTTTTTGCTTCGATTTGATTTATATTTTTTCACCCATGACTTTGCGACAAGTTGATTAAGGTGGAGTTGCTGAATAACCACATACAGCGACAACCTACGGAAACTAATATCCCTGCCAATCGGGCAAGTTAAGTGCACTTACGGAGAGTGTCACTCGCCAAAGAGTGCACTTTGCCAAATGTAAACGTCTAAAGTGGAGTGTCACTCGCAGAAGAGTGTACTCCGGTCGAAGTGCGTTCACGGAACGCATTTTGCTGGCCGAGTGCGTAGCCTGGCCGCCAGCGGTTTCAATGGTACAAAATGTAAGGCATAAAAAAGGACACAGAAGTTCATTTTAGTGGTTTAACAGCTCTTTCGCACAGATCATAGCCTAAAACTCGCTCATATTCTATTCTAGCAGAATCAAATGCCGCCTCGTCGCACGCCGCTATGTCGTTCTGGATTGACTAGGCATTTTTCTTGGCCGGCATTGACTTGCCACTCTTATAATAAAAAATCTTTTCCATTTTTGTTAAAAAACATAGGTTAAGTTTATTTTTATTAATAGTACAACGTAAAACAATAACTTTTTAGAAATACTTTTCTTATTAATCTATACATCTTCACAAAACGCGCCCGTAGTCTGTCGACATTTTTTTTTTTTTTTACTGCGAGTGCGCTCTGTTTTTCCGTTTAGAACCGCATAGACTAAAGTGTCACTCAAGGTCCCGAAGTGCACTACCCGTAAGTGTACTTAACTTGCCCGCTTGGCAGGGGTATAAGACTCCACAAGTGTAACTAGGCAGACCTTATGAAACTATGACTGTAAAGATCACCCGAAGCTGCGACTGAAACATCGACGTGATGAATGTGAGTGGAACATCACTGAGCTCCACGCCAGAGAGTCAGTGTTGCTACGTGGTGCTTAGCTTATTTCATATTATCAGTTTGTTTCACATTATCAAAATGTTACCCACAACTTCACTACTTTCGGAATTCACTTGTGTGTTTTATTTTTAAGCATAACTGTTGTGTATTTCACCACCCGCGACTAGGCTTCTTGGTGTAGCATGAGCCCATTGGCGAGTACCATTGACAACTACCTTCAATGAAATTATCTGACCTTAGCGGATGGCCTATCTGACAGATTGCTAAAGGGTTGAATTCATAATGGTTGATACATTTTTGGAGAATTTGTAAAGAAAAATAACCACCCCCGCCACAACGATAATCGCAAAAACATAAACGACGACGACAACACCCGCCGTGGTTGCTCAGTGGCTATGGTGTTGAGCTGCTGAGCACGAATCCCGGCCACAGCAGCCGCATTTCGATGGGAGCGAAATGCGAATGCACCCATGTACTTAGATTTAGGTCCACGTTAAAGAACCCCAGGTGGTCCCAAGTTTCCGGAGTCCCCCACGACGGCTTGCCTCATAATCACATCGTGGTTTTGGCACGTAAAACCCCATAATTTAATTTTTGACACGAAAATTTTTAAGACAAAACATCTCGGAAGAACGTTTTAGACAAATTGGTGTAAATATTTCCATTCCGTACATTCTTTAACTCAGCGCATCATCTCTTTAACGCTACCATAGGGATATTCGCGCATTTCTTCCCGAAAATGTTTGTTGATTTTAGTATTACGTATACTTCTTTCCTAATCGCACCAATGCCTTGGCCAATCGTTCATACTTATTATGCTCCGTCAAAGAAGGAAAACGAAGTTAAACCACTACCACAATCATCATTTGTGCAAGCACAGTTACAACAATTGACTGCGTTCATACGTCAAGTTTGCCATTCGAATGATGCCCGACCATACCTCAAAATTGAGTTCGAGGACATATTTCTAAATCATGCTAATCTATTGCCTAGCAGTCATTTATTTAATATATTACAAGACCATCTAAGGCAGCTAGCTAGTGACAACATAATAGCTACTGACGCTGCTCTGTGCAATGCGGAGGCAGGAGCGGAGATTTCTGATTCTCTTTAATGGTCTTACTCTCTTCGTCTTCCCGGCTTCACACCAATGCATCAGGCACAATTATCAGCGATTGTATTAGCATTACGAAAGCTTCCCGAAAATGAATCATTACCTGTTACTGTGACTGACCAGCTGTCTGTATGCACAGCAGTTTCTGCATCTTCAAGTTCAAGAATTCGCTGAACATTTTGTACAAATGTTCCTCCGTACTTACGTCAAGTATACTTGGTTTGGCCACCAGGACATCTTGGGTTGCACTTGAATGAAACGGCTGATTCACTCGCACGAGCATCCCTCAATGACCCGGTCATATCTGTTTTGCCCGCATCAGCTTATGTAGCCGCGGCTAGGTAGATAAATTTCTCCGTATCGCGAAATTCTGCAAAATACATTTTAACATCGTCTTCTAAATTCCACCATATTTAATTATTGTGAAATATTAATTGGCGCCCTTCAACACAAGTCGAAGTTTCCTTTATAAAATTTACATGGCGTTACCACCTCTAAATTTTTACTTACACAGTTCTAGGTTTGCTGTATCCCCTCTATTTTCGTTTAGCAATACACCTGAATCTATCGAACAATTTTACTCCCGCGCCGCCAATATTTAGGACAAAAAGCTTGTTAGAAATTTCATTTAGACCACTTGCACTATCGCTAACATCGACAACCATTCTTTCTTTTGGGGCGACTACACTGGAATTCAGCCGATGGGACACTTTCCTCGCAGTTTACAAGTTTATTAGACACCAAAAGAGTGCCTTGCATAACGTCTGAAATGATCAATTATTCTTACTATTTCACTTTTTTACGCTAAGTCATTTCGTCTCAAAATCCTTAACAGTATTTTCTAATTTCTAAATTACATTTCTTTAACCCACGTTCTGCTATGCAAATTCAGTTTTTACTTTATTTCTAATAAACATACTTGAAACCGCCTGCCTCTTGGCCAATCGCCCGTTGTGGGTATGAGCCAGTATTTAAAGTCAAAACAAGACAACACAAGACCACTGCCACTGCTACTGCCGCTGGTTGCTAACCGTTCAGAACAAAAAGCAACATGCTTTGAAGAAGGTACTGCTTGTTTATATGCCAACATAGTTTTTATATATTTCATCAGCGAGCTCTGTTTACTTGACAATATTATTGCAAGTTAGTACAATTGCATATTCAAAGTGATAGACAACCGTCTTTTATTTCAGATCTCACTATAGACATAACCGTGTAGAATGTTTTTGTGTAGAAAGCGGTCTAGTGCACGATAGCTGGGGCCATTACGGGGATTTCAGAAGCCTGTAATAATAACACGCAGCTGAGCTGATTCTTACTAGCTTCATTAAAAATTTCAGTGGGAGTTCTGCGAGCATTGCTAAATAAGCCATGTTTTCTTAAGAACCATTGTACGTAGCTCGCAACAGGCGAAAGAGCGTCGTGTAGGACTCAAACGTGCAAATGAAACTTGGTGGCGTCAAAAGTTGGGCTAGTTGATATCGCGTTACTCGAAATATAAACGCATCACTTTAGACGGGAACATAACGCGTACAGCAGGCAAGTAACGCAGCCCTTGATGGCTCTTCCGTTTATGTCCTCGTTGAAAGTCGACCTGCTGAACTTCAAAACGTAGTAGGGAGAGAATGCTATTATTTTATAACTTGCTTCTGGTCCATGTTCTCGGTCAATTCAAGATGGTGCAACATCAAGAGCAACAAGAAGGCGGCAATCAGCAGCAATACCACAGTCATTGTCGGATACGTATGCTGTTTTTTCAAACACAGAACGTGTGCAAATTAGGCGTATGTGATTGCTGTATGTCCTGAAAACAGCAATCTAAGCAGCATTTACCGCGGAACAAGCAGCGGACTCCCATTCAGCAAGCAGTAGCGAATACGAAAATAACCACAGAAGAAAGGCAGTAAATTACACCTATATATACTGACTAAGCCGCTACACCAGCCTTCAGCCATTATAAAAAGGTGCAGGCGTATGCATTAGGTGAATCCTTTACTGTTAGCCTATGGCCGTTTGGATCATTTGTTTGCTTCTTCGGCGTACAAAAATTCACACTCGCATGCATGGAAGCTCCGTTAAGTATTCAGTTGAATTCTACCACACAGTACACAGCGCTTTCACGAGACTACTCTCATTTCATAAAAAAACTTATCACACTTGATAAGCTTATTAGGATTTCTCACAATATATCGCATAATTCGTGTGAGAAGAAGGAAGATACATGCAACTATACACATATATTCATGCACTGGTGCTGTGGTACTTTGCCAAAGTATAATTACTGATCGCTCGATTAGCATTAGCTTATTAAGTATTGAATGAATATTCTCTTTTACGCATTAACTCGGTAGGCATCATTGTCATTTATTGCTTAAGGTGGCCTTCGAAGAAATTGTGCTGCCTAGACTCTTTATTGGCGGCATCCTCCAAATGCTCACACTGCCAAATAATTACATTAATAACGTGAACTTGTAAGTCAACGTTATGGAAGGCTTTTTCTGGGCAACCATCTGAAAAATTTAGCATTCCCAGTTCTTATTTTTTTAACCAACAGTATCTTGCAACGCGCTGATACTGAACATTGAAAACAAGGTTCGAGATACACATGTTATAATACAAAGTCATGTCTTGGTTCGCAGTTAGCCGAGTCATCGAAGCGAGAGTTTCTTGAGTTATGTTCGCGCGTCCTCGTGTTTGCATAGCTGATGCCTGTAGTCATTGAATTGGTTATTAGCTCATTTTACCTTGTCGAAAAGTTTAAGAGTTTGAAACTACAAGAAGCTGAAAGTACATCTTTGATATACAGCAAACGTGGGCTCAAGCAAGATAAATTACTATCGGTGGCAGCTTTAGCAATGCCAATTTCATCTGTTCCTTTTCGGTTCTTAATTCAAGCTTCAGTATCCCGTATATTTTCCAAGTATCCAATCTTTTTTGCATATAGAAACACCGTTTATTTTCAAACAGTTTGTTCACTTGCATAAAAAGATATCAGCATCAATATACGCGCAGCACATGTGGTCTTGCCTCTGCATAACATCCAACATGTCGCAAAAATTTCAAAAAAATAATACAAATAAAAGCATTCGATAATACGACTCGAGGAAAGCCTATCGAGAAAAGGCTCGTAACTAAGAACGAAGTATATTTTGCTCAAGTCCATTAAAAGTTCCTAAAAAAGGGCGTTGGAAGAACGGATACTTAATTAGGGGCCTTGTATATAGTCTTGCATCGCTAGACAATGCCCGTTTTGTAGCTCAGCTATTATGTTTTGCGATGTTTACGCTTGGCACGAAGCCCCCTAGCTCATTAAAAAAAATCGCGGTGAGGCCAAGCCGTCACTAATATTATTTTTAGGAGAAACTTGATGATGTCATTCACCATGAAATATTGGCGACACCATCATTGCTTTCTTTAACTCCCTCAGCAATGTGGCCATTATGGACGCCTTTCTAACTGTTTTAGTTTTGATTAGTTCATACAGTCAGCACGAGTTAAGTCGTACGCTCGGTTTGAGCGGTGAGTTAAGTTTTATGCGTAAGCGTCAGATGACTCATTGAGCGAAATGCAGCTCCACTAACGTGAAACCTGGGGAGGTGCGAAGCATCCATTGATGCACCGCTAATGGACTCATACTGCCTCAAGCAGTATGAGTCGTATGGCTCATAACCACTTAACGCGGCCTCCCCATAACGACGACAGAAGAGAAGGGAAATTCTGTGCTGGAATGATGAGCGGCAACGCAGCCAGCTGTGGCAGACGACGACGACGACGAACAGGAGCAGGGGCACGAGCGCGTGCCGAGCGCGAGCACGAGCGCTTGCTTACCGCGACTACGGCGACGACAGGAGACGCCGACAGCCCGGGCGCATAAAGTGCTTCGCACCTAAAATTTAAAACCACCCCCCCCCCTGCCCTCTCCTCCACCCCATACTGCTCTTGCAAGAACAATCTTGTGCGTCGACATAGATTAGCAGGGAGCTTGATTTAAATCAAAACGCAGTGAAATCATCTTGTACATGTTGTACAAGATATTCACAATCTTTTTCCCTTGTTCGCAAAATCATCACTAACATGGAGGCTTGTAACTATAAGAACGAAATATATTATACTCAAGCCTCTTTAAAAGTTCATTAATGTAACTGTATTACGAAACATTTTTTTCACCTTGCAGAACCGCTTTATTTCACCAATCTTAGGTAGGGGCGCTTAGTCATCTTAAGGAAAATAAGAGTTCGTTAGAAGACTTTCTTTGCTAACGTGCATATTTTCCTTTTTTTCGTGTTTTTCTCTTGTCGGGTGGATTAGTCACCACGGAGTGAATATCGGTGAACCTGCAACACTTGTAAAACATTGTCATATACATTTCCAGTCACTCGTCAAGTCAAAAACATATATCGTCACTGGACCAATTCGGAACCTTAGGAATAACATTGCCTAATATCGTCGGTGACGCAGTGCGTAAGTGCAGAAGCGACCTTCATTGACAACCTTTCTAAATAGAACACAAGCACAATTTAATTTTACACCAAAACGCGCGACCTATTTTTTTCGTCTCCTGGGAGCTGTTGCCTCTCTTTCAAAACTGCTAACACCGCAGGTGATCAGGCGATTGCATACCTAATCCTCATTACATTAGATTTCCACCTAAATACACAACATTGGGAATTATATTTACTTTGCATGCTTATAGTTTTATTTCAGCTTCATCCATAGACTACGAATAACAAGCAAAAAGTAGCTGCTGTTTTTTTTATCGCGCAGTGCATTATAGTATCAAGAATTACTTAGAGGTTTGCGAAGAGCAAGTGTATAACCATGGGCACAATATAGACAAAAAGACCAACACGGATTTTGTTGTGCTTGTGTTTTGTATGCTTGCCTTTTCAAACTCTTGTTCTCCACCACCTTGCTCAGTTTTCAACGGATTTTTGACGTATTTGTCAGCGCATTTTTTGTTGTTCAATAAAACGTCATTTTTAGTTCCTCTACATTTACAGACCTTTTCAGTGAGCTGGCTACGAGAACACGCTTTAATCACCGCACGTGGAGAAAAATACAGTTAATTACCAGACGAGACTGGCTCGATAAACACGAAAAATACAGGCAATGTAGCGAAAAAGCGATCACATTTCGCTAATTAGGAACAATGTTTTCTGCAAATGGGATGTCATTCCTTTTTATATGTTGATGTTGTAGAGATAGGTTGCCATTACAAGAATAGACGATGTCATCAGAAATATTTATAGAAATGTCTGAACAGTCTCCGGTGCCGATTTTTGCATTCATTAACTTTCTCGTTTTTGTGCCCTAGAGATTTGTTTGCAAAATAAGAGAAACTGACCGCCGCGCTAATTCGCGACACGTGATTATGGAGGTAAACATGTATGGTGTATTAGCAGGAAACAATGATCGGAAAACTATAAATGCTTTATAGTTTGCGCTCGCTGTGGCGATGATGCCTAGTTTCAGTTCAGAGAGTTTTTATGAGGTGAAGCATATTCGAACGTTAAATTTAAAATAATAACACCGCTGGTGTTCGCTGAAATGCGTTTAAATGCAAAATAAAATGCATACTTCCTCCATTTTTAATAGAGGAGAGGAAGAAATGAGGCTAGGTAACTTCTTCAAGAAATAACAATGTCACCATGTCTAAAGAACAAAGTGGTAGGCTGTCTCACTGTAATACAGTCGCTGTGGGCAACCGTTTCCTTGTTCATATTCCATTAAACAGGGCACCAGAAGCCTTAACAATTCTTTTACTTTCTGATACTTCCACATTCAGTGGCGAATGGTTTAGATACTTAGACGGCAACCGGTTAGAAAAACTCGGACGGCAGCCATGGCGTAGCACCTACGTTTTCCAACATCATCTTTCTTTTTCTTTGTGCCTACACTGGCTGGCTGCGTTTATTTGACTTCACCTTTTTCTACGTTCCGCCTCGCCTAAGAAGTAGTGGGAACCTCCAGGCGATGCAGGAATTGAACGGGCCTTCCAAGTATTTTGCCGTCTTGCGTTTTATGGAACAAGCCCGCACAATCCATCGCGGCCGGGATACACTTGCAGTACTCCAGCGAAAGGCCAAAAACAGCATGTATTTCATATGTCTTCCATTAAAACGACGTCCTCCACTTTCACACTTTGATTAGAGCTTTACAGGTACTGATGCAGAGTTCCTAATTCCGAGAGATTACTCCTTTTCCCATCTTTTGTAGAGATGATTCATGATCATCTGATGGTACTCGTGCTTCCGTATAACATCTTTTCGAGTAGCCTATGGCCAGGCCGAGGTCTCGCAGAAGCTGGGGCGTGGATTAGCGAGGATTGAATTGCCCACCAGGAAGTGGGCTGGACATACCGGCGACGGTTCCCCTGCTTGCGAGTACTTATAAGTCGAAGGAGGTGATCAACTCCAAGTCAAAGGAGGGAAGTTGATCACGACTTCCACCTCCAGGAAGAGAGTCCTCAACTCTTCGTTTCCAGACGGCACTTCGCGAGAACTTTGGGCAGGACTGACTAGATCGACCGAATTACTCTTTCCCACCAGCCACCCCGCCATAGCGCTTTGGGCACCAGGAACTTCCACGATATTCGATGTTTGGCGACCAATGAAGCAAACGGATAACCATTCAGAACGTTCCCCACGTCACGCAAGTCCTTTCTTGCCCTCTAGAAGGTTAGCGCATTGTCATAATACACCGTGAGAGGCACTCCTGTACGTGAAATGAACCTTCTGAAGGCACGAAGGAAAGTGTCAGACGACAGAATTACAGGTATATCTAGATGCACCGCTCGAGTTGTTGCACAGATAAAACGCACCATGTGTACCTTGGTGCACTGAGTTTGTGTTATGCTGCACTTTGCATATAATGGGCCTGGAAAGTCGATTCGCACTACTTCAAATGGACGAGACAGAGTGGCTCGGTCTGTTGGCAGTGGAGCATAAACTACGCTCACGGGCTTGGCGTGGAATCGTTTGCAGAGAAAGCAGTTGTTTATTATCTTTTTCGTCT
The DNA here is from genome assembly GCF_013339745.2 of Dermacentor silvarum. Lineage (NCBI taxonomy): Eukaryota > Metazoa > Arthropoda > Arachnida > Ixodida > Ixodidae > Dermacentor > Dermacentor silvarum. The sequence continues at coordinate 92,101,503 of NC_051155.1, forward strand.
CCCGGCGGGTAAGAATAATCCAGAAGCGCGCACAAATTTGCATCAGCGTGGTCGATACTCCTCCATGTAGAACATGACAGTGTGCCTTCATAATCACCGGTCTCGTGAATCATGATTCTCAGGCAAACTCACAGGGTATTCTTCTTGATCTAAATGTTGCACCTTCTGTAGATGTCCATCCAAATGAAGTTGTCCTTTGTTAGCTAAGAACACATGTAGGTCACCCAGAATAGAGTGTCTCGACAGAGTGCGCCCACCAGACATGACATTTCATGAGAGAAAGCGTCATGCTCAGATGACTTTATCCAACATTCTTCGGCAATATTCAAGTCTTCCGCTGTAATAGCACCGGTATGCACAGCCCATGCGCGCCGAGTCCTTTCCATACATCTGGAAAGTAATGCCGTGACTCATATAAGTTTGGATAAGCTGCTGTATTTTTTCACGTTTATGACGTCTTCACGTTGTTTTTCTCTCTGGAGAAGAAGAAATTTATAGTTTAGTTGCGCATTCAACTTCTGTGACGCGAACGGCAGTTGGTTCGACTGGCCACGTCGTCTCAGACTGGAGGCAACCAATCTGGGCCGAGCCACCAGCTGCGGTTCTCTCGCAGCGATGTTGCAGGTTATCTCCGTGTCAGCAAGTCAGATGGAGTTTCCTCACTAGGACAATAACGCCACATATCTCTATCGGTACCTTCAGCTATCTAGGCTGCTCTGTTCTGGACGAAATGACTGAGTTTTTCGTGTTGCCCGTGAGTCCAGCTCATCGCAATTGTTGAGTCCGACCACATCACTGATGAGAAACGTAAGCGTCCACCAAATTTATAAGGTGCTTTAGTAGTCGCGCTCCTACAACAGAACCCATGAGTTCCAGTTTCGGCAGCGTCAAGGCTTTTGTAAGTGCAACGCGAGACCTTGCTGCAATGATGGATGTGTGGAAATAACTTTATTGAAAATCCAGCGAAGTTTAACGACCCGGGCTCAAGTCTACATTGAGGGGACTTCGAGGCCTTGCCTCGTCGTAGCCTCCCGGGCCCGCTGGACTGCCCACTCTTGTGCCTTGAGGTTGGAGCAGAGCAGAGCGGCGGACCACTTCGACGCAAAAGCCTCCGCAGCTACTGCCATTTTAGCTGCCATAACAGGACACGCCCACAACAAGTGCGAGAGCGTCGTTCTAGTTGCCTGACACAACTTGCAAAGAGTACTCGGGTATTGTGCGGGGGAAATGTGCCGCAATCGTACAGGACTGGGGTAGGTGTGTGTCTGCAGTTGTCGCCAGACGACTGCCTGGCGACGTTTGCTTTTCGGGTGAGGTGGGGGCAATATCATCCTGACTAACTAGCAGTGCTTTGTGGTGTCGTTGTATATGACTAAGCATTTCGCGTGTTTCGTACCAGGAGGTGGGAACTCCTGGTAAGAAACGACGTGGCCAGTCGAACCAACTGCCGTTCGCGTCACAGAACTCTGTGCGGCGGGTCAGTTTTCGCGCAGAGCGCAGTGCCAGCTCATTCAGACTGCGGGGGCCCTCGTCGGCGGGGGTGGCGACGTGCACTGGGAACCACATGATCGTGATGATATCGAAGCACTGTCGACCAGCTTTCCTCAGGATTTGAAGAGCTTCGGAGGAAATGTGCCCCCACACGTAGTTACGAACTGCGCATTGTGAGTCGCTAAGAACTACCTCACAGAGGGGGTCGGTAAGCGCAAGCGCAATCGCTACCTCTTCCGATGTTTCTGGGTATTTTGTGCTGACACTACAAGCTTGCGTAAACCGGGAGTTAATGTCTACGACTACCGCAGTGAACCGGTGTTCTTGTGTGTATTCTGCCGCATCTACGAAGCGCGTAGTCCTCTTAAGACCAAAGGAGCACAGCAGTGCCTTGGCACGGGCCTGCCGTCGGCCCCCGTTATGTTTGGGGTGCATTTTTCGAGGGATAGGGGCGACAATTAGCGTATCGCTGAGGTCGGGTGGAATGGCCTGTTTCTGACCGTGTTGGACGTGGTAACTGAAGCCGAGTTTCTGCAGTATGTATCGACCCGTGCCTGGCAGGGACATGCGTTCGAGTTGCGAGGCTCTTTGCGCATCCACTATTTCTTCAAGCGTGTTGTATACCACCAGCTGTAGCAGACGAGCAGTGCTCGTGGATTCCGGTAGGCAAATGGCGATCTTGTAAGTCTTGCGTATCAGGGTGTTGAGTTTCTCCTTTTCGGTGACATTCCCGTTGTGGAAGGAACCCACATAAGTAATGTGACTGATTGCGAAGTAGTGTATGAGGCGCATGATGCTGTCCTCCTTAATGCCCGTGTGATTGTTTGTAATGGGTTTTATCAGGTGGGTAACCGCTGTAACCTCGCCTTCGATATTCCGGATATCTTCTTCGTTTGACCCGTAGGCTGATTATGCATGCCGAGCATCCGTATTTTTGGGACTCCAAGAATACAGGAGCCGTCTTGCGTATATAAGAGTATTTCCTCACATTGGCGCGATTCGCCGGTAGGCTTGGGTCGACGATGAGGGCCGCAACATGACAGCTATGACGATGAACTGTTTTGAGGTACGCGCATGCACCGTAAGCTCTGGGACAGGCATCCACGAAAATATGAATTTGCGCGATTGTGATTTCTCCTGTTATTTGACTCCTGACGCATCTTTGAATCTTGATAGATCTGAAATGACCTACTTCAGTGCACCACTGCATCCATGTTGCTTCAATTGCCTTCGGTAGTTCAGCATCACGTGGCATTTCCATTTACCATAACTATCGGATAGCAGCTTGGCGGTTACCGTGAAGGGTGAATCCGTGAATACCGTGAATTGAATATCCTGGAAGCTGTTCTTATCAATGTGCGCTTGGTGTCCGAAACTGACCGAAACTAAAAACTCCATGATTGACTTAGAAGAGCATATCAAGCAGTCATGGTTGGTGTCCAAGTACATACTTAGGAATGCTGTTGAGCTGCTGTCAAATCCTTCTAGACACTCTTAGTTTTCACATTAGGCCAACACGACTACCGATGTCGGTCTGCCGACTGTTGGCGACAGCGTTTTCCTTCCTTTAAACCATCGGCCATAGCGTTTTACGTCCTATAAACTGCTGTCGCCACCAATCGGCAGACCAAAATCGATGTCGTGTTGGCCTAGCGTGAATGAGCATTTATTGTTACCTGGGAAAGCCAGGGGTGCGGCGTAGCACGTTCCCGATGGAGAAAAAATAAAGTCGCAGTTTCACCCAAAAGGCGAAGCATGGATTGCGATAGTGAATTAGTGGGCGGCTATACGAAGTAAGGATAGTAGTTTTATCGGCCGTGTAAATTTTTAAACATACGCATAATAACTAAATGAAAAAGCATGGTGTCACGCGCGCACAAGCAAATATGAACACATCTCACTCGATGACCGCGGAAACTTGCTGTAAAAACGCTGGAGTGAGGAAGCGTGGCGGCAGCAGCGAGCGAATTCACTTCGTGCTGACGCATCAAGGCAACCTAAGGTGCGACAACACAGCGCGCGGCGGACTGCGTGCCTGTCGCAGATGGCTTTCAAGAGACAGCGGCCCTGGCCACACGTAGTAGAGCGCCCCCCGCCCTCTCGCCTACACTCCACCTAGAGCGTTGCGCGCGACGGAAGACGATGCGCTTCCTTCCCGCTTTTCCTCCATTCCCTGCGCGAGATTGAGCCGCGATCGCCGGCTCACCCTCGCCCACTTTCACTACCACATACAGCATACGGCACGCGGCGACGATTTTATGTCCCTTGGACATTATGCGGAACCTCACGACGACGGCAGACATTTGCCTGGAGCGTCCATATAATTGCTATCTCAATAATACGCCCTTAGGTTGGCTGCCGTTTATCTGCCACTTCCAAAGCTTCATTGCGGCGTTACCAATAATTAACTTTGACCTGTTGTACACGTCCCCTGTTGTACACGTTCAAGCCTTCGTCAAAATTTCGGCTCCTATAAGCAGATCGTCAACATAGAAACTCCTCTTCAAATTTCCGGCGAGCGTTCTTTCTTGCGCGCATACATTGTCCACGTGGTGGTGTATTGTTGCCATCAGGAGAAAAAGGCTTGATGTCAATCCAAATTGCACGCGTGTCATTCAACGCTGTGGTCGTTTTCACCACAAGGCACATTCTCAAACCAGAGAAAACAAAATGCATCGTGATCCGATTTCTGTACTTCTATCTGCAGAAAAGCCTTCTCGATGTCGGAATTTATGGCTTTTGGACACCATTGAAAACGAAGGAAAACTTGCAGATCCGGATTAAGGTTCGTTCCCTTTTCTGAACATTCGTTAAGTGACATCAGTGGCGCACCGACGGAAGGAGGAGGGGGGTTCAGGGGTTGTAGCACCCCCCCCCCCTGAGGCCGAGTTAACCCACCCTATTGTAAAACCCCTTTTCTTTCATGCGCCTTTGAGTACTGCAACAAAGCTGTAAGAGGCGTAATCGTCTGCGAGTAAGAAAAAAGCGCATTTTTTGACAATTTCCCGTGAAGAAATTGAAATTAGTGCTGTTTAGATGGTATCGGCAAACTGTCACCCCCCCCGCTGGCAGAGATGCAGAGATCCTGGGTGCACTACTGAGTGACATGTATCCTTTTCATGCGATGCCGCGAGGAACAGAACTCGCAGCTTCATTGTAAACTCAGAGGTATCTCAGAGATTCGTCGTTATCTCTCTTATCGGAGCTTACTTCGGCACAACTTCAGCATGTGCCAACGGTAAGTATTGCCTTATGGCGTTGTCATACTACTCCACTAGCCCATCATGGTGCACAAGTCTGATGGCGAGCTTTTGACGACGGTTGACGGCTGTATCACGGTTATCCCCCGAAAGAAGTTTCCGGTCGTCTTTCCATGGCACTGCCACCGTGTATCTGCAGCTAGACTCTTTGACCGTCTCCTTGAACTGTACGAGGTTTTTATCAGAGGGACATTCGCTCAAGTCAATGATGCCCATAGAGTCTATCTTCCAGAAAGGCTGCACAATTTCTGCGGTGCCTTCAGCTTCTGTAGTATCCATCATAAGACGCCTGATGATGAGATGAGTATCACAGTCCAAAAGAACCTTTTGACAGACTGGTCCTTGGATTGCCCAGCCGAAAATATTGCCAATCGCAACGAGACCTGGAACGTCAGGGCAGCGGATAGCTTCACCTTTGACGACTTGCCATAGGTAGAACCTATTAGCAAGCCAATCATAGAGTCGGAATTGTCTTCAGGAAGCTAAGATATCATTCGCCAGTAGCTTGCCTAGCGATCTCAGCGCTTCCACGAATATGTTGCCCACCACCGGCACAGCTAGATCATGGCAGATAGCAGGAACGACGACAGCATCTATGCTGAAACGATCGTCGCTATACCGATCTTGAAACGGGACTTGCACCATTTTTCGCTTTTCCGCTACGGATGGGCAAGTAGTTCCGAAGGTTTTTAGAGCTAGTGGTGTCTCTCCCACCCTCTTTAGTTTGAGCTTCAGGTCCACATCTTCTTGTCATAAATACTTTTGGCTACCACCAACCAGTGCCACGGACGAATCTGCTTTTGCCGTTGTTTAGCATCTGTGTGAATAACGTCTGGACATACGCCGCGATGTCCGTAGAGCGTTTGTCCGTGGGTGAAGCTTCTTCGCAGGAGGAAAGAGCAGTAGAAGAACCGCACACCGTGCTACTTTCTGGTGGCTTTTTTTTCGTCGTAGTCGTCGTTGTCCTCTTCTAGTTGGGGTCGCACATACTTGACGTACTGAGTGAGGCTAGCTTAGCAGGACTATTTGAAGAATTATCAAGCACTGCCTGGGATATTATTGGCTTTAGTGAGGTTAGAACTGGTGAGACTTACACAGGGCTGACTAACGGCCACGTCCTCTGCTACAGAGGTCTTCCAAATAAGCACGAATCCGGGGTAGGATTTCTAGTCCATAACAACATAGCGGGCAACAGTGATAAATTCTACATCATTAATGAGAGGGTAGTAGTCGTCGTAATATAGCAGAATAGGAGGTACAAATGAACGTAGTACAAGCCTACACCCCAACCTGTAGTAACGATGATGAACAAATAGAAAAGTTTTATTAACATGTTGAATTAGCAATGAGAAAAGTGCAAACTCAGTATACTGTAGTCATGGACGACTTCAATGGAAAAGTCGGGAAAAGGCAGGTTGGTGAGCGAGCAATTGGCAACTACGGCATCAATTCTGCTAATGGAAGAGGAGAGATGTTAGTACAATTCGCGGAAAGGAATAGGCTCCGAATAATGAATACGTTCTTCAGGACGCGCAGCAACAGGAAGTGGACCTGGAAATGCCCTAATGGATAAACAAGGAATGAAATAGATTTCATACTCTCTGCCGATCCAAGCATAGTGCACGATGTTGAAGTGTTAGGTAGGGTAAAGTGCAGTGACCATAGGTTAGTGATGTCTAGGATTTCTCTCAATTTGAAGAGAGACAGAGTGAAATTAATCAAGAGGAAACAGGCCAACCTAGAGGCAGTAAGGGTAAACGCAGACCAATTCAGGCTGGTGCTCGCAAACAAATATGCAGCTTTAGAAAAGAAAGATAAAGACAACATAGCGGTAATGAATGAAACCGTAAGTAGGTTGATCTCCGAAGCAGCAATTGAAGTGGGATGTAAGGCACCAAGGCAACCAGTAGGTAAGCTCTCCCAAGAAATAAAAGACCTAATAAAGAAACGACAGAACACAAAAATGTCCAACTCAAGAGATCAGATAGAATTCGCTGAACTGTCAAAACTGATTAATAAGAAGAAAGTAAGGGATATTCCAAATTTTAACGGGGGAAAGATTGAGGAAGCCGTAAAATATGGACGCAGCATTAAATCGGTAAGAAGAAAGCTTGGCATAGGACAAGGCAAGATGTATACACTGAAAAATAAGCATGGTAATATCATCAGCAATTTCAATGACATAGTAAAAGCAGCGGAAGAATTCTATACTGACGTGTACAGTGCCCAAAACAGCCAAGGTACTTTCATTCGAAATAGTGATGAATCGTATACAGAGGCTCCTTCTATAACTAGCGAAAAAGTTAGAAGGGCATTCAAAGACATGACCAGGGGAAAAGCTGCAGGAAAAGATGGATTGAATCAAAGATGGAGGAGATATCATGCTTGAAAAGATTGCAGCCCTTTATACGCAATGCCTCACAAATTCAACTGTACCGGAGGGCGGCAAGAACGCCAAATATATACTAATCCATAGGAAGGAAGACGTTAAAGAATTGAAGAATAATAGACCCACTAGCTTGCTTTCAGTATTGTATAACATATTCACCAAGATAATTTACAATAGAATCAGGGCAACACTTGACTTTAGCGAACCAAGAGAACAGGCTGGCTTCAGGAAGGGATATTCTACGATGGATCATATCCATGTACTCAATCAGGTAATCGAGAAATCTGCGGAGTACAATCAACCTCTCTATATGGCTTTCATAGATTATGAAAAGATATTTGATTCAGTAGAGATACCAGCAGTCATAGAGGCATTTCGTAATCAAGGGGTACAGGAGGCATACGTGAATATCTAGGATCGCCAGTCAGCCTCTAGAGTCCGTAAAGGAGTACGTTTACCAAGGTCAATTACTCACAGGGGACCCTGATCATGAGAAAGAAATTTACAGAAGAATAAAATTGGGTTGGAGTGCATACGGCAGGCATTGCCAAATGCTGACTGGGAGCTTACCACTGTCGTTGAAAAGAAAAGTGTACAATTCTACCGGTGCTAACATTTGGGGCAGAAACTTGGAGGTTAACAAAGAAGCTCGAGAACAAGTAAAGGACCGCACAAAGAGCGATGGAACGAAAATCACAGGGCTAACGTTAAGAGACAGGAAAAGAGCAGTGTGGATCACAGAACAAACAGGGATAGCCGATATTCTAGTTGACATTAAGCGAAAGAAATGGAGCTGGGCAGGCCATGTAATGCCAAGAATGGGTAACCGGTGGACCATTAGTGTTACAGAATGGATACCAAGAGAAAGGAAGCGCAGTCGAGGTCGGCACAAAACCAGATGGGATGATGAAGTTAGGAAATCCGCAGGCGCAAGTTGAAATACGCAAGCGCAATACAGGGGTAATTGGAGTTTGCAGGGAGAGGCCTTCGTCCCGCATTGGACATAAAATATAGGATGATGATGATGATGATGGTACTTGACGCATGTCTTCCGCGGCAAGAACAGCAGGTGAGGTTGACTCGGCAATCTATCGCTCAATGGCCTCTTAACGTGCAACGGAAGCATTGGTTGTCTTTTGTTAGCTGCTCTTTTTGACTGCACGAGGTATATGTACGTTGCAGCTGCGAGTTCTATGTTAGTGATCGTGACAGGAGAATCATTCTATTCTTGCAGCAGATCTAGCGTGCAAAACAGATGCCGTATGAGGTACTGAAAAGTCGCCTGTACTTGCACTCATCGATGGCAGGTCGCTGAGATGGTGACGCGCATTGCTCCCTGCTTTCCAGTTTCACCCGCATAAACTGTAGCAGATCGTTCAGTTCAGCGTATCACGCAACTGCCGGCGAACCTGACTCGGAGGCTAGCGCAGAAGGCATGTCAAATGACTTTGACTTTAAAGCATGGCTTCATTTTTCTCGTATAAAACTGACAATGACATAGTGCGGTAGAGCCTGTTGAAGGACGTTGATGAGCCATCGCTGGGAATGTTAGAGATGGCAGGTTAAGTACACCCAGACAGCGGATGTTTACCTGTGTCACGTAATTTAACCTTCAAAGACCAGTTATGCTGTTGGCCTATTTTACGTTCGGAATGTGCGGCAGTGCCATCGAATGATACTAAATGATCCTTGTTCAATTGCCCAACCTTTCTTTCAACAGCGCGATGTCGTCTGAGTAGCATGATTCGGAATTGGTTAAACCAGCGATTTCTGCTGCGGCATCACCAGCCAGAAAATGTTTGAGGTAATAAAATTTAGAGGAAGGTGTTAAATTTTTGTTGACGTGAGTGCTCCCTTCAAGTTGCTCCCAGAAGCCTGCCTACTCACTGGGGTCCCACTTGAACGTCGATATATGCAGCTGTGGCAATTGGGGTCCCTCAAATTTGACGGGAGTCTCATTTATGGTGGGCGATACGGCTACGCCTTCATCGCTCAAAGCTTGGGATTACATGCGCTGTGCTCTTTCTATCTTGGCGATTCGGCAGCGAAGCTCAGGAAGCATTCTAATTGCTCGATCGCTTTATTCCACTGCGACAGTATACCCGTCTTGGAGATTGGAGCTGTTTGGTGGGAACACATTCCTCAATCTGGGCGTTAATCGGCAAAAGGTCGTCGTTGCTCGCGGAGAGGCGATATTGAACAGCTCAGAGTCACGCGTTGTCGGCGTTGGAAGAATGAAGCAAGGATCGGGCACCCGGGATACCGTGTTTCGGCACCAAATATAGATGCTTAGACGGCAACGGGTTAGAAAAATTCAGGCGGGAGCCATGGCCTAGCACCTAGGTATTCCAGCATCTTCTTTCTTTTCTTTTGAACCTACACTGGCTGGCCGCGCTTACTTGACTTCATCTTTTTCTGCGAACGGCCGTATATCTTCATCTCCATATATTTCATTGTGAAAGTGGGTTACAAAGAAACCATTCATCAGTTAGTCTTCCTCATGTATGGATGTATGGCACACACCGATAATCTCAGCTGGAGTCTCTTGAACAGGATAAGTTCCAGGTGGCTACACAATATGCCTCATAGTTTTATGCCGCAACAAAAGCTTTCGAACATAAAAAAGCCGTCAGATCCCACACCCTGTGGGAATCGATGTTATGCGAAGCAGTGTGCGGGGAGCCTACCAAGTTAACGAAACGACCATGAAAGCACCAATGTATACGTAGGCAGCTTTTTCATGACCTACATGACACGCATGTCATGACATTGACGTCATGAGTCTTCAGGTGTCCCTTTAGGAACGCCTAGGTGAACTTAAGGCGAAAGCCTTAGCCATGGTCATGACTATGACTTCAACCATGGACTGGAACCTTTCCTTTACTTAGTGCAACATCCGAGCCCATTTCATTGGCTTTCGAGTGTACATCTTTTATTCGCTCAGTCATTGTCATTTTTGCTGAGTCATGGCTATGGCTTCTACCGCCATCCTTCAGTGTTTCCTTCACTTATTACCCGCGTCCGAACCCATTTCAGTGGTTTTTGAGTATTAATCTTTTTTTGCTGAGTCATCCTCATTTTTGCTGTGTCATGCTCGTGACTATGACTTCTACCACCATCCTTTAGTGTTTCCTTCACTTAGTACCCACGTCCGAACACATTTCAGTGAGTTCTGAGTGTTAATGTTTTTTTCGCTGGATCATTGTCATTTTAGGCGGCTGTTTTATGACCTGCATGACACGCATGTCATGACATTCATGCCATGCCCAATCATTTCTGTTTCTCATACACTGTTGTCATACTATGCCAATTTTGGTAACTGCCAAGTTAACGAAACGACCATGAGAGCACCAAGACGTAGGCAGCTGTTTCATGACCTACATGACACACATGTCATGATATTCATGTCATCACCTATCATTTATGTTCCTCATACACTCTCGTCATAGTATGCCAATTTTGGTAATAACCAAGTTAACGATACGACCATGAGAGCACCAAGACGTAGGCGGCTAGATAGATAGATACTGTCAAAGTGGCAAATGTTCGCCAAGAAATGCTTCGCCTTTAAAAAATCAGCAGAACCCACCTCACGATGACTGTGGACGTCAATTGCCACCATCGAAACCAGTTATGTAAAAGGCGTGTACTGCAGCGAGAGTCCGCTTTCGCGCTTCCCAAACAACACTCGACGCAGTCTAGCACCGCCGCCGCGGAGACTACGCGTGGCTTCTGAAATGCCCGGCGCATCCGGTGCGTGCTAACGCTGAGCAAAGCGTCACGCGGTGGCCTCGCTCCTCTATCACGCTTATTTCTGTACAAGCTGCATCATCTAGTGACGCTGCAGAGATGTCCGCACGTGGCCTCCGAGACGAGAAGCGTGGTGCGCCGGTGCCTGCGAACGCTGAGAATTGTTCTCTAGGTTGTGCACAGCCAGCGGCACGTACTCGGCGAGCAAAGTTGTTGAAAGGTTCTTCGATGTGCAGCACACACCCATTACATTCATGGCGCAGCTCGCTAAAGCATTGGCGTGAAACACGTTGATTGAAAAGCGGCACATGCCCAGTGCACCTGTGGCGCAGCCTGCTAATTCGTCGGGTTGCGGTCCTTGAGAACCCTTGTGATGTGGGTTCCATTCCGCTCAGCCTGAGAAAACTTTTAAGGGATCTTTCGTCATGTGGAGCGGGATATTCCCAGCGGCAGAAACCTAGTTGCACAAGATGGCGTCAGTTACGTTCATTGAAGATCGGCGCAAACCTAATGGCACATACACAGAGCTCCGAGTGGGCATTAAAGTTTCATTGAACAGCGCTACCTACCCAGTCTAGCCTCTGCAGTGACCCGGGCAAAAGGAAAAAGGTTACATACATACATACATACATATATACATACATACATACATACATACATACATACATACATACATACATACATACATACATACATACATACAGTGATAGACAGGGATGTCACGTACCAGGAAAGAGTGGCGGACTGTCACTGACGATGTGTGTGCTATGCTGTGTGCTCTCTCTCTCCTCCCATCTTTCATTCCCCCTCATCCCGCTCCAATGTGTAGGGTAGCAAACCGGTTGTGCTGAACTGGTTAACCTCCCTGCCTTTCCTTCTCCACTCTTTCCTTCCTTCCTTCCCTGGAAAGATCGCGAACTACCCTAGGAATGCTAACGCATTTAAAAAGGATATCAGGCAGAAGCCACTTCCGATAGCATCTATGTCGTGCACAGCGTTTCTGAAATTTATAGATGCATGTCAAAAAGTGTGCAAAGAGTGGCGACGATGGTGCGACAAAGACTTAGTGACAACCACAGCATGAGGACAATAGAGTAGCGATTATGGTAAGACGACCATGGTATGCGACGGCGGCGTAAGGCCATGCTATTGGGAGGATGTGAAGACGACTCAATGGCGACCATGACATGACTGCGCTGGAATGACGACAATGATATTGTCACGAGCCATGGCAAAGACGAAGACGTTGCAGTGGGGCTGGGTCAGAGGCTCTTCTGTCAGACTGAAACCTGCTGGAACCTGTGCGCTCTGTGCAGTCTTGACTAGACAAGCGCTAGCCGTTTACCGGTAATTAAATACTCCCCGTAACATCTTTTTGGTGGAGGTTGCGGGTTCTATTCCACCCGGCCCTGGATCTTCGGAGCGGACGCCACGTTTCTCCTGCCTCCATGGCTGAGGACAGTACGCAGTCATCGCAGCCCGCGCCCGCGGCTCCAGCAACCGTGGTCCTTTCGCAACCCCTCGACTGCCGTAAATCGGGCCCTCGCCACTGTCCCGGCACGTTTTGCGGCACGGACAACACTGATGACGTCGACGATTGGCTCTTATTCGAGGTGTATTGCTCCCTACGCGAAACCTCTACTGCGACGTGGAGTCGACGGTGTTTCTGTATCTGCTCTTATAGACACTGCGCATGTAAATGAGTGCTGACCTTCGTACCGCACCACAGGTGGTATGAGACCCTCATGCTCGCCCTCTGAACAAGTTCCGTCGACGTTCGCTTGCCACCTCATGACCTACGTTGACTTGGTGTCATCCCCACCAGTGCCCGACGGTTCCTGCTTACACACGGGATCACAGTGCCTCATACAGTTTTATCTATTACGGCGAATGCGTCTGCCTGCCGTGGTCAATTTTGGCTTGACGGCACAAGTGCTGCCACGCGGGATTGTCTCTGGCCCAGCTTTGCTCATTCGAGGATCTACGGGGGCAATTCAGCCGTCTACTGCAATGATTCCAGCATGTCCCCGTAACATCTTTTTGGTGGAGGTTGCGGGTTCTATTCCACCCGGCCCTGGATCTTCGGAGCGGACCGCCACGTTTCTCCTGCCTCCATGGTGAGGACAGTACGCAGTCATCGCAGCCCGCGCCCGCGGCTCCAGCAACCGTGGTCCTTTCGCAACCCCCTCGACCCCGGCACGTTTTGCGGCACGGACAACAATGACGTCGACGATTGGCTCTTATTGTACGAGCGCGTCTGCAAGCACACAGGTGGTATGAGACCCTCATGCTCGCCAACGTCATTTTTTACCTACGGGGCACGGCTCGCGTGTGGTATAACACGCACGAAGAAGAACTGACGAGTGGGGACGTCTGCAAGGAGAAGATGCGCGCATTGTTTGGTCGATCGGCCGCGCGACAAATGACAGCCCGGCACGAGCTGGCGGCCAGAGCTCAGACGTCCACGGAATCGTACGTCGCATACATCCAAGACGTGCTAGCCTTGTGCCGCGCAGTTGACAAAGACATGCCAGAGGCAGACAAGGTTGGCCACGTGTTGAAAGGCATAGCTGACGATGCCTTCAACATACTTCTGTGTAAGCACTGCACCACGGTTGACTCCATCATCACTGAATGCAGGCGGTTTCAACAAGCAAAAAGCAGACGGATTACTCAGCGCTTTAACAGACTCCCGAACACAGCTGCGACCTCCTCGTGCGAAGATCCCATGACGCCCCCTCCGTTCTCGACGCCTAACCACTTGGCCAGGATTGTTCGCCAGGAGCTCGAAGCCATGGCTCCAGCCGCTTATCAGGCATCTGGTCACGACCATTTGGCGACAATATCCCTCATTCAGGCCGTCGTCCGTCAAGAGGTTGCAAATATGGGCGTCCTAGTTCCAAAAGCCACCAGTTATGCTCCTCCGCCCATGTGCCCTTCCGGTCGTCACACTGAACACCACGCCGCCCCTATTGTTGCTGCTGCCGCTTCTGCTCCCCGGTTCACACCCCGCTACCGAAACCCATCTCAGTGGAGGACGCCTGACGACCGCCCAATCTGTCTTTCTTGCTCTCGCGTCGGCCACATTTCACGCCACTGCCGCAATCGTCGGAATTACCGACCAAGCTTCCCTGGTGACCGCCGCCAAGATCGTGGCCAGTACTATAGCACATCTCTTCTCGACGACCAATTTCCGACCCGTGATCCTCACCGTCTGTCTTCGCGCTCTGAATCGACCTACGCCGATGTTGCCCGCACAAGGACACTGGTCCAGCCGATCCCCGTCCCCTCAAATTCGCCAGTCGCGCTCCCCTCAACGCCGTCGCTCTCCTTCTCTGGCTTCCTCTGGCCACCACCCGGGAAACTAGCCAGTGCAGCTCCGGGAGGTGAGGCTGCATTGACGACAAGGACCGAAAAACCTCTATTGAACACTACTTCCAGACGGAATTTGCTCGGTGTTCTCGTCGACGGTGTGCCCGTTACTGCTCTCATTGATACTGGCGCCCACATATCTGTTCTTAGTTCTACGCTCCGACGCCGCCTACGCAAAGTGCTGACACCTGCCGTCTCTCCTACTGTGCGAGTAGCTGACGGCACCCGAACACCGGTTCTTGGTATGTGCACTGCCCGCGTTACTGTTGCTGGTCACAACACTTCAGTTCTTTTCGCCGTTCTAGACGCTTGCCCTCATGAAGTCATTCTTGGTATTGACTTCTTGAGCGCCCACTCTGCCCTCATCGATTGTTTTACTGGCATTTTGCGGCTCGAACTGCCATTGTGTCCTGATTACTCCGCATCAAATCACACTCGCCTACGTTCCATGGAGTTTCTACGACTACCCGCTCAGGCTGCTACCTACGTCCTTATGTCACGGTTTCCACCGGTCCCTGATGGTGAATATGTGGTCGCTCCCCTCACAGACCTGATCCTCTCGCGCAACATCGCGCTTCCTCATACCATAGTGGTTGTTGCCAACAACAGAACGCTGCTTCCAGTCCTCAACTTTGCTATTTCGACCCATGTTCTTCCTCAAGGAATTTCACTAGCCGAACTGTCACCTCTGGAAGAATGTACTGTTTCTTCATTCACTGCTGACGCTGAGCCCATGACCCAACCTGTCATACCGGCGCCAACCCAGGCACTTCTGGACAAAATGATATCCCCCGACCTCTTACCGTCCCAAAGTGAAGCACTCCGTGGTGTCCTATTTTCGTACCTTGACGTATTTGATGTTGAGAACACTCCATTAGGCCGTGCACTAGTCGTGGCCCACCGCATCGACACTGGAGACGCCAGCCCCCTTCACAAGCACCCTTACCGAGTGTCTCACTCTGAGCGCCAAGTCATCCAAAAGGAGGTTGATAAAATGCTTGATAAAGATGTGATCGAGCCTTCTTCTAGCCCCTGGGCATCCCCTGTAGTGCTTGTGAAAAAGAAGGACAACAGCTGGCGGTTTTGCGTCGATTATCGCCATCTCAATCGGGTAACGAAGAAGGATGTGTATCCTCTTCCCCGAATTGATGATGCGCTCGACTGCCTCCATGGTGCCAAATATTTCCCGTCGCTAGACCTCTGCTCGGGATGCTGGCAAATTGCCGTCGATGAGCGCGACCGCGAGAAGAACCCATTCATCACACCCGACGGCCTCTACCAATTTAAGGTTATGCCTTTTGGGTTGTGTAATGCTCCTGCAACTCTTGAACGCATGATGGACACTCTTCTACGTGGCCTGAAATGGTCAACCTGTCTTTGTTATCTCGATAACGTAATCGTTTTCTCGCCCAGCTTTGACAGCCACCTCCCTCGTCTGTCGGCCATTCTCGACATATTTCGGCGTTCTGGCCTCCAGCTCAATTCATCTGAGTGTACCTTTGGGCGCCGCCAGATCAAATTACTTGGACACCTAGTCGACGCTACTGGCGTACAACCGGACCCTGACAAGGTCCGCGCCGTCCGCGACTTCCCGGTTCCACGGTCCACGCAAGAAGTACGCAGCTTTCTTGGGCTCTGCTCCTACTTTCGCCGCTTTGTTCTCAACTTCGCGGACATTGCACGACCCCTCATGGACCTACTCAAAAAGGATGCGGCCTTTTCTTGGGGCACGGAACAAGCGACTTCCTTTGCGTCGTTGATTTCTGCCCTCACTTCACCACCTGTGCTGGCTCATTTTGACCCGGCTGCTAGAACAGAACTTCGCACCGACGCAAGCGGCCATGGCATTGGTGCTATCCTCGCCCAAACACAGAACGAAGTCAACCGTGTGATCGCGTATGCTAGTCGTCTTCTGTCACCGTCGGAGAAGAATTACACCATTACTGAGCGTGAGTGCCTAGCTCTCGTCCGGGCTGTCGCGAAATTCCGTCCGTACCTATATGGACGGCCGTTCGTGGTCATAACAGACCATCATGCGCTCTGCTGGCTCTCGACACTTAAAGACCCCACAGGAAGGCTCGGCCGTTGGGCATTACGGTTACAGGAGTACACGTTCTCGGTAGTGTACAAATCTGGCAAGTTACACAACGACGCCGACTGCCTCTCCCGCCATCCCGTTGAACCACCCGACTCCACTGAAACAGACCCCAACACCTGTGTCTTGACGATAACAGACTTCATCCATGTGGGCGACGAACAACGCAGAGATCCATCGTTGCTCTCTATTATTGACCGTCTGCAATCCGGCACCATCGACCCTTCACTCAACATGTTCTTGCTTCAGGATAACGTTCTTTACCGCCGCAACATGCACCCCGACGGCGCATAACTCCTGCTCGTTGTCCCGCATCATCTGCGCAGGGACATCCTCGTCCAGTTTCATGACGCCCCCACTTCCGGGCACTTAGGCGTCTCGAGAACTTATGATCGCATACGACGACGGTTTTTCTGGAAGGGCCTTTATCGGTCCGTTCGCTGCTACGTAACATCTTGTGACCTGTGTCAGCGTCGCAAGAAACCTGCGACCCAACCTGCTGGTCTACTTCAGCCAATTGACGTTCCAACCAAGCCGTTTTATCGAGTGGGCCTGGACTTGCTCGGTCCCTTTCCAATTTCCACGAAAGGCAACAAATGGATTGCAGTCGCTACGGAGTATACCACTCGATATGCAATTACTCGAGCGTTGCCAACCAGCTGCGCCACAGACGTAGCCGACTTTCTACTGTATGACGTCATCCTCCAACATGGTGCTCCTCGTCACCTGCTCACAGATCGCGGTCGCTGCTTCCTC
>NC_051155.1:92118715-92133715 GCF_013339745.2 Dermacentor silvarum
AGTACCGTCTTGTAGACGCTGAAACGGAGTTGGTCTTTGAGTGTGAGTCATTTCCTGGACTAGATTAATAGGGTGATTCCTGAACTGCTTGTTCGATCAACGTATATTTTCTTTTTATATGATCCAGGTGACGCCTGTACGGTTGTGGTTTTGGAACATGAACCTGACGTTATTGTCGTGACGGAGACATGATTCTATGGCAATATCAGAGACGCCGGAGTTGTGCAAATTGGTTACAAAGCTCTGTTGTAAAGCTCTGTTCGCTTGAGGGTAAAATAAATAAACAAATAAATAAAGCATTTAGCTGGGATTGAGGAGGAAGAGGTGGTGGTGTAGCCATTTTGGTTAAGCAAGGAGTTGCAAAAGACTTCTCGCCACATTTTTCAACTACAACTGCGGGTAGCGAGGTGGGGATCAGAAAAATCTTTATCCACACCTTGTCACCTGGCACATAATCTTTTCTCATGTTGTGCACCCTCCCCTTTTCGATGTCTTTTCGTGAGTGTAGGGCATCCAGATGAGACGGAAGCTGCCTACCAAACATTAATTCTGCAGGCACCTTCTGCGCTGTGGTGTGCGGTGTCGAATGCTGCTGAAATAAAAACCGTGACAGCCGGCAGGAGAGACTTTCATTCGTGAGTTTATTGAGCGCCATCTTTGTATCTGCAACCATGCGCTACGTTTCTCCATTTGTCGCCGGGTGGTATGGAGCTAATGTTACGTGTTCGATCATGTTCAATTTGAAGAAGCGTTGCATTTCCGACGAAACGATTGCTGATATATAACACTGAGGTTCAGACAAATCAGGCTAACTCTGAAACGAGAACGCTTGCAATGCAAAATCGACTTCTCACAATTGAACAGAAGCTACAAAGCTTTGACGATACTCAGCTCAGGCTTACAAACGTTAAAGCTCTTGTGGACAGGTGGGATGAAGGCATGACGAACCTTGTTAGACAAGTTGATGATTTCGACAATCATGCTCGAAGAAATGCATAATTAGAGGAATGCAAGAGGACGTGCAAGAGAACGATGTAGCACTCATGAAGGAAGTCACTGAAGAAGTTTTTAGAGACATCCTGAAAGTGCAAGTAAGCTCCCTTGAAAGTATTGACAGGGTCGGAAAGAAAACACCTGGTAGAAATCGCCACATAATTTTTAGGCTGGCGGAGTTCAGTTAGGAAGTAAACATTTTGAGCAATTGTACCAAGCTTAAAGATACTGAGATAAGCATTAGTGAAGATTACTCCAAACGTGTAGTGGAAATTAGGACGAAACTGAGGGACTAGTGTGCCGAGGAAAGAAGAGAAGGTCGTAGTGCCAAACTTGTCTTTAATAAACTGAAAATGAATACTGCGTTCTATGCATGGGATGAGGGCAAGAAGGTGAGGTACCAAATTTCGAGGGTAATTGAAACTGGCAACTGATGCCAACAAGCTAAACAGGATGGCTTTCAGGTTATCAATAAATGCGCGGAGCACAATAAACAAAACTGATGCACTGGAAGTTGTGGTCTCGGAACATCAACCTGACGTTATTTTCAAAACGGAGACATGGTTACATATCAATATCAGAGACGCCGAAGTTGTACCAATCGGTTACAAGCCATTTAGAAGGGATCGAGGAGGAAGAGTTGGAGGTGTAGCCATATTGGTTAAGGAAAGGGGTTTAACGCGACAGCGTTAAGGGCCCCGTGTCGCAGAAAATCCGGCGTCGGCTTCGTCGTGGGCGTTAAGCATCGGCATCTAGCGGAAATAATCATGCGAAGCCACAGCATCCCGAACTACCCATACCACTCATGTCCTTCGCGTTGTGCAAGGCGTTAGTGAACAAAAATTGAATTTCTCAAAGTAAAATCTGTCAGAAAATTGTAAAGTACGACTTAACCACAACCTACAGGCGTGGTAGCGTCACATTGTAATTTGAATATACGATAAGAAAGCCTGATAAGCAGCAAGGGACATTTGAATGCTATCGCGTTTCCCTCTTAAAGGCGAAGCTTAAACGTCCTCCTAATGTGGTGGTGTTTGCTGTACTTTGGTTCCTGGCAACATTGAGGGGAACGTTTAAAACCGAATCTTCCTAAATTTTGGACACGCGTGCGCCTCGGGGCAACAGCAAACAATTTGTGGCAGCAAGGAGGTGTAGTCAGTACAAGCGCTGCTGGGAGCCAAAGCTGAAAGGACAGCCGGTTGCATTCCAGGGCGACGTGTGGGGATGCGCTGTTTACGCAGCTCGTCAAAACTTTGGCAAAGTTCAATAACCTGAGTAACGCTCTGTGGGTTTTTGGCCACAAGCATATGAAAGGGGTCATCGTCTATGCCTTTCATTGTGTGTTTGATTCTGTCAGGTTCCGACATGGACGCATTCACCCGCCTACAGAGGCCGATGATATCCTCAATGTCACTTGTGAAGGTCTCACCAATTTGTTGAGATCGGCCGCGGAGGCTGTGTTCAGCACGAAGCTTGCGCATCGCTGGCTGGCCGAAAAACGAAACGAGGGTCTCTTTGAACGCTGACCAGATGGTAAAATCACCTTCGTGGTTCTTGAACCACAGATTGGCCACGTCGGCAAGGTAAAAGTTGGCGTAAGTCAGCTTGTCGCGGTCATCCCACTTGTGTGCGCTAACACGTTTTATACTCGGCCAGCCAGTCTTCCAAGTCGTGACCGTCAGTGCCACTGAAGACTGGAGGATCAAGCTAACGAAGCACCCCAGAGCACACGACAGGTGTGGGAGCGTGGGCAGCTCGCGAGGGGCCGGCGTTCTCGGTCATAGCGAAGGCAGATGGTAGCGTACGGCTGCGGAGTTCTAGGAGGTTGAAGGGGACGACGCAGCACTTCCACCGAATGCAACAAGAGTATTCGGCAGGTAGACTTGACGAAGCTTGACGGTTAAAACAAGCTGGCTCGTTGAAAACCGACCTAGCGCGAAACACACGATCGTCAACGTCTTCCACACTGGCTGGCACAGAGCTGGTGCCGACGTGCTCTGGTACAAAAATAATAAAAAAGGTCCGAAGGCATTCACATTTTGATATCATCATCATCAGCCTATATTTATGTCCACTGCGGGATGAAGGCAGTCAATACAAGCGCTAACCAATTACCCCTATAATCCAATTAGCCCTGTCCAATTACCTCTGTCGTTGCGCTAGCTGAGTCCAACTTGCACCTGCGAATTTCCTAAGTACATCGCTCCACCTAGTTTTCTGCCGTCCTCGACTGCGCTTTCTTCTCTTGGTATTCATTCTGTAACTCTAATGGTCCACCGGTTGTCCAACCTACTCATTACATGGCCTGCCCAGCTCCATTTTCCCGCCTAATGTTAACTAGAATATCGGCTATCCCAGTTTGTTTCTTAACATTAGGCCTAACATTTTGCCTACCACTGCTCTCTGTGCGGTCCTTAACTTGTTCTCGAAATTCTTTGTTAACCTCCAAGCTTCTGTCCAATATGCTAGCAGCGGTAGAATGCAATGATTGTACACTTTTCTTTTCAACGACAGTGGTAAGCTCCCAGTCAGGATTTGGCAATGCCTGCCGTATGCCTGCCATTTTAATATAAGACGACCTAAATTGCTCCTGTAAAAATGTCTTCCCAGCAATGCATCTGTATTTAAAAGTGAAGTCGACTTTAAGGGGATCAGTGTAAGTTCTTTGTAAGCTGGCTTTCCCACGTTGTGTGTTGCAGTGAAGCCTACTCATAAAGAAAAATGTGATGCGAATGGCGCCCGATAACGCTATCGCATTCCACTCTTAAAGAGTAAGCTTAAGGGTCCTCCAGTTTTTCTGTACTACCGTCCAACAATCGGATAGTATCAAAGCTGTATGGATTAAGGCTAAGCTTGCCGATCGAACAGTTTACATTGGAGGCGTATATAGGGCCTCCAATTCTTCACCTGATGGAATGACCAGCCTGAGAGAATTTATGGAAAGAAATTTTTGAGATGGAGACAATATCATTCTCCTTGGCGACTTTAACTTACCGGCAATTAATTATAGCTCATCCTCACCCGAGGAGGTTGATGTGGCTAGTCGTGAACAGCTTTTGGACTTGGCTTTCTCTTATGATTCAGAGAACATTGTAGGAGAACGCACCAGACTATGTGATACAACTTCATCTATCTTGTACCTTATTTTAGTGTCGCATGCGTTGGTAGGGCTTTTGAAAGACTGCCATGTCGAGGACGGAACATCAAACCATACGATGCCAATGGCTACTTTCAGTATGTCCCCATCCCCCTCGCTGGGTGACCCAAAGAAAAGAGTTTCAAATTTTCAATCCGCAGATGATGTGAGTATCTTAGACTATCTCGAAAGCTCCTTTGATGAATAGATCTAATTGTATCAATCGGACGTGAGCACTGATGATTTATGGAATTTCTTTTACAATGTAGTAACTCACTGCATGGGTCAATTTGTTCCCAAGAAGAATAAAAAATGTGGAAGAAATCCTTGGATGAACCGAAAAATTATTCAGGCAAAACGGAAAAATTAAAAGAAAATGGAAAGCATGTCCTCAAAATAGGAATACAGATGGCAAAACTTCAATTCGAAACATGAGGCAAGAACTGAAGCGGCTAATTAAGGAGGCGAAAACGAATTTTGCACTGTAGCATTGTTGAAGTTCCTCTCAGAAGCACCGGCTAAGGTTTGGCTTTATGTATATCCTCAGAATAAGCAGTGCTGTTGTAATGCTGAAATTATTGATGCTGAAAGGGCTGATCAATTTAATATTTTCTTTTCATCGGTTTAGACAAAGGATGATTTTGCAGTGCCTAGCGTATGCGAAGTCTCTGCCCACCGTCCCATTTCAAATATTGCGATAACTTAGGAACACGTTCTAATCATCTTGCTCATATAAACACTAAAAAGAGCCCTGGACCAGACGATATTCCTAATAATTCTAAGTGAGGTATGCTGAATGGGTGTCTAAGTTCCTTACAAAATAAATAATTCCTCATTATTCAATGGTTCTTTTCCTACCGTATGGAAACTAGCGAGAATAGTACTAGTTCATAAAAGCGGGACCAGGGGTGCTATGCAGGATGCGCCGAGTTTCTCCTTCGCACGAGTTTCACCCGAGTTTGCTCGATGGCAGTCAGTGAACGGAGATAGCAAGGAACGTGCAAGAACAGCAGGCAAAAAGAAATGTCGAGATAAAGCCGCGTATGACAACATGAGCACACTCTGCGCGGCACAGTGATTCCGCGCTTCAAGCACACAAGACTGCGCAGCAAAACGCGCCAGCGCCGCGTATTGTTATCAACGTATTATCACCATTTAGCAATACCGTGACTGTACCGCTGTCTATCTGCACACTTGCCGTGAGCCACTTGCCACGCCTTTCTAGGGCGCGTAAAGGGCGTGCCTCCTCTTTCGAGCATTATCTTTCTATCCTCCGTCGAATGCGAACAGGGCACATGCGGTGCATTGTTGCGCCTACACTTTCCCTCAATCGATTACGTTGAAATACAACAAATAAAATAAGAAACACTTTATTTCTTGAAGTATCTGTTTTTCGTTTGGAATGCCATAAATGTTTGATGACAAACGGAGATCAAGCGAATTATTAACTTTTGCACTTTTTTGCTGCGAGTGGCGACAGTGAGGCGAAAGCTTACAAGCGGATACATTTTAGAGGGTCGCACGCACGAGGGAGTTCATACGGTGAGCAGTCGCCAGGGACACTGCAGTGCTATCCTTGATAGGGTGATTTGATGCCCGCGCGCATCGAGGCACTCTAATCCTTGATAAAGTCAGTCATGTCAATAATCTTTCCATTTCCTGACTATTAGGGGAATGACAACGCAGCGCTACGGCATGGTTGTTCACCGCAGGTGCTTCACTTAGGCGGCTATTAAGGCCGCCGCTTTACCAACTGAAACGATGGGACCAACGGTTGTCACTGCAAAACGGCTGTGCGGTATTCTAGGGTCCGTAGTGACGCAGCACAGTGAAAATGCGCCCGTTTATCTGCGAGCAGGAAGCCTCCGCGATGCATTGCAAAGAAGAGCGCGCTGCCCAGTGACACAATTCATCGCTTGTCATCGCTTGCCCAGTGAAAGTGCCTCCGTTCACATGTATACGCAGAGTTTGAGTGTGTTGTTCTCTCCAATGTGCTTGCCGATTGCTTCTGCTGTTGAGCTAACAGCGATCGCAGATAGATATAGTAACGACAGCGCAGCAATCGCATTTTGGCGGGTGATGGCTCCTGTGTGCAGTTAGGAAATGAAACTTCGAACGCAGGTAGGGGTTGCAACTATTTACTGTGCCGTGCTTGTGATGAAGAAATGCGATCGCACTGGGTTTAAAAAAGCGAGCGTTTCTCGGCGCTGACCGTATTTGCGACACTGCAGATCCGATACACCACCGATGACAGAGCAGCCATCTCAAACAACAGCTGCGATACCTTTACGTTGGAAAACACTACGCACTGCTCAGCATCGTCATCCACCTCGGCGCATCGACGCCTTGCAAGCAGCTACAGTGTCGTTCCGATAATTATTTGCTGTGCGCTATGTCGCTACAATGCAGACAATGAACCATGTTGTGGGGCCATCACAGCCTAAGATGATAGATGCATGAGCCAGCGAAAGTCGCCGCTTTGTTTTTGATAGTGGTTCCCAGTTACAGTGCATCACCGATGACAGTGTGCTGTGCGTATTTTCTGTCGGCGGTCAAGATTGTTGATGCCTCTCAGTTCCGCACCACGTCGCTGTTGCCGGAAAATAAGTTGGGCGTGGTCCAACCGTGGCGGGCGCGTGCACAAGTGTTACATGCCTCGCGCGGGGCGTGACGTATGCTTTTGATTGACACGCGAACTCGGGCCAAACTCGTACATCGCGAAACCCCCTCGAGTTGAACTCGGGAACATGGTGGTGGCAGCAGCAGCCTGTGTAATCGCATCCAGCAGCAGCAAGCGTCAATATGACCATCTGGACCCGTTCACCTACATGTCCGACGTAGAGTTTCAGCGTCATTTTTGCCTTTCCAAAACGTGAGTGCGCTGGCTGTGTGACGAGTTAGGCGAAGGCCGTCGTCTGCGGAGATAGGGTGGCGGGCAAATTATGCTTTCCCAGCGTAGACTGGTGTGACTATGCTGCGGAGGAATAGTTCGTGCGATCGCTTCGACTCTCTCCTGTTTCAAGAAGCTCGTCCACCGCGCCCCAGCCCCAGGCCAGATCCGGCGTCGTCATCGGAGTACTTGAGCACCTGCGAGCACCTGGGGTTCAACCCGGACCAACCAACCTGCCAGGCGAAGTAGTCACATTATATTGGAAGACTCAGAATGGACGCCCGGCTGCCTTCCGGTGCAACAGGTGCCGAAATCAGTTTTGGCAGGTACACGGTACCGCTGCACTGCACGGGCAGAGAGGCGAAGGAAGTTACTGCGCCAACACGGACCGCCTCGGCCGTCCGAACAGCCACCTCTCCAGGCGGCAAATGATTTGGCTCACGTACTGCGTGAGCAAAAGCGTAGACATATGGATGTTGAAAGAGACCGTAGACTTGTTTCCTCTATCGGAGTGCCATCGCCGACTGGAGGAGCTACCCCCGTAAGGTCGCGAGGGACGAGCTGCTGGCGCGAGCTCCACTCGGTGGCCCCGGGAAGACAGCGAAAATTGACGAGTGCCTTCTTCGCGGCCTGCAAAAGTGCAATCGAGGCCACCTAATGACGGGCGACAACGTTCCGCCGAGCCGCCAAAACTACGGTGGTGTGAAAGATGGTGGGCCATGGGTCTTCGGCATGGTCTGCGCGACCTGAGGGGTGCTGCTACTTTTCAAGGTCGACCGACGAAAGGCGGCGACGCTAGGCGCCATTATTGCAGCCAATGTTCAACCGGGGACCATTATTCGTAGTGACGAATTGGCCGCATACAACTGTATCCCAAATTCAGTGGATGCTAACGGGGCTATGCCTCAATCTGCATTGGGAGACAGTTAACCACAGCGTGCACTTTGTGGAAACCAACACGGGCGTTCACACGCAAAAAATAGAAAGTTATTGTCAAAAAGTGACGCGCCACCTCGTCAGCAGTGGGTACAGAGTAACTGCACTGATGCTGGAGTCCCACCTGGGATGAATGTGGTGGCACTCAACGGCCACGTGCGCTGCAAAGACCCTTTCTTGCGTTTGTTAGAAGCCACGGATTGCTGGGGCTACCCAGTGTAAAGATTTTTTCCTGCCGTTGTTAGAAGCCATCGCTCGGCGCTAGCCAATATGAAGGTGCGTCACAATGTAAAAGAAAATAAAGGGGAATTTTTTTTCATCCTTGCATGAGTGTTTTCCGACATTCCTGAGTGCTTACACGGTAAGCGTGCGGCAAACCACTTCTGCGCTAGCCGACGCTTCCTTCGTTTCGAAGCCTTACTTTAGCGCGAGCAACGAGCGATCTGTTGAAAGCCCAGTGTAAAAATCAGACGCACCCCAATCTGTGCTCGAAAATGGGAGCGCAAGCACGTAGCGAGCCGCACCAATTAAATCCAGAGGAAAGAGAAAGAGCAACGAGCGGTCTGTTCAAAGCCCAGTGGGAAAACCAAGCGCACACCAATCTGTGCTCGGAAATGCTAGCGCAAGCACGTATCGAGCCGCGCCAATCCAATCCAGAGGAAGAAAGAGAAGGGCGAGCGTGCCCTCGTGGTATAACGCGAAACGATTAAACCACAAATTAGTCTAATCCACATTCAGTGTACAATTTGTAAACTTTAAAACACCTATACCCCACGGTAATGTGACTAATATCATTGTACTAAATGCATTTATTTGATAACTTGCTTGTGCCTCTATGCACTCGGTGGAACGACAAACAAGTGAAAGAATGCACGACCATGCACCGACCGTATGATCACGTGAGCCCCAGTTTGTCGACCGCCCATATGGCAACGCCCAAGGGATGATGGCCACCCAGAGTGAATCTAGATAAACCAATGAAACTGGAGGTGAGCCGATGGACAAACTTTGTCTTGTTACCATTAGTTCTTTCATTTTGGGGCGTCGCCAGAGCTCGTGAAGATCCCGAGTTTCGCCAAACTCGGGGCATCCTGCATAGCACCCCAGTTCAGACATTAGCATTTACCGACCAATTTCTCTTACAAATACATGCTCTAAACTTCTGGAACAAAGACTTGTCGCAATACCTTGACATATATAACTTGTTATTACCTGTGCAGCGATGTTTTCGTAAAGTACTATCTACGATCACTCAATTATAGTTGATCTGGTTGATGACACTTCACAAACGATAAATTCGCGTGGACAGATGGAGCTCATTTATTTAGATTTTGTCAAAGCATTCGAAAAAGTTTCCCGCTCCAAACTTTGGCTCAAAATTAATACAGTGTTTAAGAATCTTAACCTCACAAAGTCGTTTACCTCGTACTTACAGTGCAGTCAGCAGTACGTTCAAATAAACGCGCATAGGTCCAATCTACAACCGGTGTTATCTGGAGTACCTCAGGGAAGTCTCCTAGGACCTCTTTTATTTATTAATTTTATTAATGACCTGCCACACCTTATTTCTGTTCTAATAAGACTATCCACTGACTACTATGTTGTTTAT
This sequence comes from Dermacentor silvarum, assembly GCF_013339745.2. Classification (NCBI taxonomy): domain Eukaryota; kingdom Metazoa; phylum Arthropoda; class Arachnida; order Ixodida; family Ixodidae; genus Dermacentor; species Dermacentor silvarum. The sequence continues at coordinate 92,128,280 of NC_051155.1, forward strand.
AATACTATAGAATCTTCCAGTGACCAAATTAAATTGCAATGCAGCCTTGAAAACACTATGAAATTGTGTTATGACTGGAAAATGGTTATAAATCCAACTAAATCAGTAGGCATGTCTATTACAAGAAAAAAAAAGAGATCCTGCAATTTCCTTACAGTATACATGGCAACAAGCTTAAAACGGTAGAGGAGCACAAATATTTGGGTTTATGACTTAAGCTGGAATAGACATGTAGAGGAAATAAGTAATAAGGCGCATAATGCGCTTTGGAGTCAAAGGCGAAATTTACACAGAGCAACCTCTGAAGTTAAAAACTTGGCTATAGAACACTGGTCAGAACTATCATTGAGTTGGCGAAAATTGTCTGGGATCCTTACGCCGAGAAAAACCGTAAGAAAATAGAAATTATTGTGACCTGCGGCCCGAGGCCGGCGGACTTCGGCGTCCGTGGGCAGAACGTGAGCAGTCAGGCTACCGGCCTGAGTTCTATGTCTAGCTGCCAGGCCAGAACGACGCTGCCGTTTGCCCGTGCCCCCAAGACGCCGGCCTTCTCTCCCAAGCCAGAGCAGCCAACGCTCCGGTAGCCTGCCCAACGGTTCAAAACACCGGCCTTTGGTGAGACTAACGCCACGTCTTTTAGTTGCTTCACCGTCTCCCATCTTCTGCGAACTAGTACGTGCCCTCACACACAACCTCAGCCCGGACTTTTGTGCTATTATTACCATGAGTGAGCTCTGAGTGTTTTCTTTTTGCCGTGATGTTTTTGAAGTGCTTATTTTTATGGGTGATTTCTCGTGTCTAGTTATTATTAAAAAGTTGTCGCAGTTTCACCCGAAAGGCGAAGCATCAATTGCGATAGCAACTTAGTAGAGAGCTATACGGAGTAAGGATAGTAGTTTTATCCGCTGTACAAACTTGGACATGCAGCAGCACCGGCAACACACAGCACTGTTGTCGACGCCGTCGGCGTTTTGCCCGCGTTCCGCACAATATGCGTGCGGCGTTGGTGACTGTTGCCGGAGCCTCTGATATAAATAGGCACTTGGTGCCGCAGCTAAGCGTCGCCTCCCTTCCCTTCCCTCCAAATCTGCTTTGGAGTGTCCATATAATTGCTATCGCAATAAAAGTGTGTCCGTAATTGTCCTCAATTGAACTTTGTCCCCCAATTGAGGAACCGTCTGCAAAGTTAAAGAGCAAAGTCATGCTGTCATCACAGTCACATGGCAATCAATGCAATACCACGAAGAGTTGAACGTAACCCAAGTAAACGAGCGACTCGTTGAAGAGCGGCACATGTCCAATGCATTTGTGGCGCGACCTGCTAAACCGTCTACTGGAGGAACGCTTGTGAGCTCGGTATTATCCTGCTTAGCATCGGCGAAATTTTAGGGATCTTGTTCGTCATTGTTGAGCGGCACATTCTCAGTGGCACACACCTATTTAGCCAAGCTGGTGTCAAAGACGTTCATTGAAGAGCGGCACACACCTACAGGCACACATCCAGGGACCCAAGCTGGCATCAAAGAGATTCCTTGAAGACCAGCACAGACCGAGTGGCACATACTCAGTACTTCAAGTCGACGTCAAGAAGTATCTTCTAAGAACAGTGTCTACGCAGTCCCACATCTAATGTGACCCATGTTGGCGTGAAAGAGGTTCGTCGTCGACCGGCTCGTATGTGCACCTTGCCACATAGTGAATCGGTAAGTTGGCCCGATGGTTGGTTGCGAACCCTGTTCTCTCAGCACAGCAGCCCGCGCGCTGCCCGTTCCATCACGGACTCAGTGAATCATGTAGGTGGGAAAACGGTTACATACATACATACATACATACATACATACATACATACATACATACATACATACATACATACTACATACATACATTCGTAAATACGTACGTACGTACGTCGTCCACTCTTAGTACGAACACGGCGCAGCGTGGCCGCGCTTCCCGCATCAAAGCTAAGCGGCGCAGGCGCACAGGGGTTTGGAGGCGGGGCTTCGTGTCGTCTGCTAAAGCTCGGGAGCGCGCCGTGCTTGCTTTGCGGTGAAACACACCTAACTCACGGGATGCTTGTAGCAGCTGAGCGCGCCGCCCCCGTGTTGCGGGAAAGCGGACTTCATTCACTGCGGCGCGCTTCACTCACTACGACGACTGAGCGCTTCCACTTTTCGGTGCCACAATTACAGTTCAATGCATATATTGTAGCAAACATCTCAGGCTTGGTTTATGTGGTTTAACGCCACAAAGCGACTCTGCCTATGAAGACGCTGTAGAGGAGGACTCCGGATAATTTCGACCACCCGAGGCTCTTTAACGTGCACTGGTATTGCGCAGCGAACAGGCGTTCTTGCATTTCGATTCCATTGAAACGCGGCACCGGATACCGGGATCAAACTTGGGTCACCCGGCTCAGTATAAAGCGCCCTAATCACTCAGCCACCGCGGCGGGGCATTCTAAGGATTTGACTACACTCTGGAAGTAAAGAGGTTCACGAAGCAAAGCTTTCTTTTCTGTGTGTGCTCTCTAAAGCGTATGGGATGTTATACAGCAGCAGCTGCCAATACAATATGCCCGAATATGGCGTCTGGCTCGGTTTTTTTTTTTTTGATCGGAGTGTTCACATGCTCAGTCTAGCTCGAAGGCACTCGCGGATCGATCATGCGACTTCGAATATGACCAACGAACTCTTGGAAATCGACAACCCATGCCGTAATTAGGAAGAAAAAAATTGAATGCGTTTAATCCACAATGCAAGTGTTTGTTTATGTGCGAGGCATTGCTTGAATTATTAGGTAGGCTGAATGGCTTTGTTTTAATCGGAAGCTCATCCCTCCAGTCACAGGAAATTAATCGTAGTGCTGAAATACCTTTTAATTGGTCAGTGAATCTCCTTGTCCCCACTAAAGGTTCTCCACCAGCACAGTTCTTTCTTGGGTCAGACGGAATGTAGCGTGAAACATGGGCAACAAGCGTAAAAAACCACATGGACAGCTGCCAACTAGCAACAAAATTTTGATTGTTTCTGAAGCCACTGAGGCTTTACTGGTGCGAAGTCTCTTTCGCATGTGGGTGTACGCTTCCGGAAGTACGTTGAGCTCATTAGCGGGTGGATTCGCCTCCAGCACTTATCACAACCGGCAATCTGTTATCCAGGGAGCTGTATAAGGACCGAAAAATGTTGGTGTTCGATCTAAGCCGCTCCCACTCCTCCTGCACAATAGCCCGTAGCTCGTCCGCTGAGAGGGCTCGGAGCTGTCGGTGAAGTGCGCTTTCCCTCAACGCGGCGGCGGCGTGCTCAGACGCTACAGGCATGCAGAAAGATTGGTGTACTGCCCAGGAAAAGCAAGCACGGTGCGCTCCTGCGCTTAAGCAGACGTCACGAAGCCCTGCCTCCAAGCCCGTGTGTGCCTGCGCCTCTTGGCTTCGATGCGCGGCGGCGCCTTGTGTGCTGGCGCTGCACGGAGCGCGGCCACGCTGCGCCGTGTTTTTACTAAGAGTGGACGACTCTATACATACATACATACATACATACATACATACATACATACATACATACATACATACATACATACATACATACATACATACATACATACATACATACTGTAACTGAATGAGAGACAGCACCCGTTCCTGGGCCAGCTGTTCTATTATCTGCCAACTTCCTCTTCCTCTACTTCGCTCTTTGCCCAAGCAGCCTAGACACGGTGCCGTACTTCCACATCACACTCGGCCGCGCTGCGGACCTGGCAAACAAAAAAGAAACGACAGTTCAGTCCAGTCGGCGTAGTCTTTTCTTGAGGCGCGACACGTGCACGGCGAAGTTATTTCTTTTCCGCCGGTCAAGTCCAAAGCTTGGATCCGAGGTGCTCACGCGCCATGTATTCTCTCCTACGCGCTCGGTGATGGTGAAGGGCCCCTCAAACTTTGCTAGTAGCTTCTTGCCTGGACAGTTGCCACCTCTTTGCACCCACACCTCGTCTCCGATGTTGTACGCAGGGGCAGGTCGACGGCGGCGGTCATAATAGCGCTTCTGTTTTTCTTGCGCTTGTGTGGCTTTTTCTTTCGCCGCAGCTCTGATCTTCTGGCAGGCGACTGTGCGACTGTCAGGGCGTGTGACGCTAACGGGAGCATCTAGCCTGAGGACCGCTTTCAGCTGGGGCAGCTTCCCATATACGATTTCATACGGCGTCACACCAGTAGAGGTCTGCAGCGCTGTATTGACCGCATAGACAACTGCCGGAAGGTGGACGTCCCAATCGGCCTCTCCTGTCCGCCCTACTTTTGTATATGGAGCGAGCCTTGCTCTGGTTTGTTCGCTCAGTCAGGCCGTTTGCCTGGGGATGAAACTCGGATGTATAATGATGCTGCACTCCCGCCGCGGAAAGGTACTTTCGTAGTTCCCGACTGCGAAATGTTGTGGCACGATCTGATATCAATTTCTTTGGCAAGCCATGTCTCCATTCAAACCTGTGTTGCAGAAAATTGACTAAATGAGTGGATGCCAGGGATGGTACGGCAGTCACTTCCACGTATTTGGACAGATAGTCCACAGCTACAATGATGTAGCGGTTTCCAGCAGTGGAGGTGGGTAGTGGCCCTATGTAGTCGATGCCAACCGTATTAAAGATGTCTTCGGGTATCTCCACAGGTATTAACAGTCCAGGCTGGCGCCCCGGCAGTCGCTTAAACTGTTGACACGCTTCGCAGCTAGCAACATAGGAGCGTACATTGCTTTGCATCTTCGGCCACCAGAAGCGTTCTTGTAGCTTGCGGAGCGTGGCTCGTTGACCAATGTGCCCTCCTTCGGGGGTGTCATGAATGGCTCGCAGTATCTCTGTGCGAAAACATTTCGGAGCGGTCAGGAGGTAACGTTCTTCCGAGCGGTCCTTTTGCCACCAACGACGGTACAATACACCATTGCGTATTGCAAACGTCGAGTTTGTTTTTGTGTCAGTTATGGAGGCAATAATTGTCGCGAAGTCTTTGTCCTCTTGTTGCGCTTTGGGCAAGTCTACTTCGGCAAAAAAGATGTGATTTTGCCTGGTTCGTTCCAAACGTTCGAGGGGATTGCGTGATAAGGCATCGGCGATGTTATTCAAGACCCCGGCACGATGACGCACGTCGAAATCATATTCTTGAAGCGTGATAATCCACCGGGCGAATTTGTGCTTTAGCTGTTGCTTAGAAAACATCCACGTTAACGCAGAATTATCAGTTACCACGGTAAATCTGCGCCCGAACAGATAGTGTCGGAATTTGTCATCCACGCTCCACACCACTGCCAGACATTCCAGCTCATTGGAGTGATAGTGGCGCTCGGTGTCGGAGAGTTTTCGGCTGGCATAAGCAACTATGTGTTCGACGCCATCAGGATCGCGTTGGACGAGCACTGCCCCTAGACCGACTTGGCTCGCATCGGTGTGCAC
>NC_051155.1:92138715-92142291 GCF_013339745.2 Dermacentor silvarum
CAAAATTATACATTACGGCAAGTGCTCCAGAGGAGACGCATATGCACTTTTAGAGCGCAAGAAACATACATGCACTGACGCATTAAGACCATATTGTGTTCCAGAAAAAATATAACGAGATCACTAGTCGCAGCTGTGGAGAGGGAACTGAGCGGCGTACTAGATCACGTACTTACCTCCTTTTATGATGCATTATTACACGTGCTTTCGACAAAATTGCATGTCCCTGAATCACGTACAGTTATAAACTCACCTTCCCACCCTCCTTTAGCTTCTGACGTACAACCCGTACCCTTAGTTTTGGCCTCATTCCCCCAGAATGAGGCCAACCATAAATGACCTCGCTAGCACATCTGCAGCAATTGTTAGCACTGATGTGGAAATGGCAAATCTGGCTCGGAAACGCAGGGCTTCTGATTTCATGCCAACCAAACATCATTTTCAGACAAAAAGCAAGGAAGGTTATCCGGGCGTGAAACACATTGATGTATTGAAAGAGGCTGGTGCCTCTACTATGTCGGAGTAATCATGGTTGAGTTAAGAATTCTCGAATGGAATTGCCACTGCGTTTTGTCTTTTAATTGATCTTGAACGCCTTATCTTTACCTATATCCCAGGCATAGTTCTTTTACAAGAATCTTGGCTGACACCAGCCAGATCATTTTCTTTTAATATTTTTCTCGTATTCAGATTAGACCGAATTTATCACCGTCGTGGGTATTTAATTGCTACAGTGTCCTCAAAAATATTTAACAGGCCTGGTACAAATCAAGAAATCATGAATCTGGAATGTTAGCTGTTGGCTATTGATTCATTCTTCCCAGTTGTGCTCCCATTACCATAGGAGATGTTTGCTATCCTACAGGCGTCCGTAGAACAGACTGCTTTCATGGTTTAGTCAGAAAATCGGGCAGAGTTATTATTCCAGGGGACTTTAATTCACATCATACCACGAGGGCTCAGATGCGAGTGGTGAACTTTTGTCATCATGGCTATCACCAAAAAAAAAAAAAATTCAGTGCCCTTCCACTACTGTGAAGATGGAAGTCAGCGAAGCTGTGACAATCGTGGGTCTGCTTTCGTTAATATTACTATAGTGAATTTATATATTGTCATTGTTGATTACATTGAGCGTCTTCGGCATGTTCGTCAAAGAGCAAGGACACCGGCGTCTTGTTTTTCGCCCGGCGTGATGGCCAAGTAGTGCATTTGCTACGCCGAGTCCACCCCATCGTCGTAGACTATAGCGTATGAGCCACAGCGTTAATAGCCGCGGCACACTGCACAGCATCGTCAGGATTCTGTGAGATCCGTCCCGCCCCTGCTCTCGGCGGCTCATACCAACATATCCAACGCGCCTATGAGCCACATGTGATTTCTTTGTTACCTTCCTTCTTTCTTTCTCTTTCTTTATTTCTTGCCTTCTTTCGTTCGTTCGTTCGTTCGTTCTTCCTTCTTTCTTTCTTTCTTTCTTGTCCCTGGCTCATATATCGGCACATCCTTGGCTCATACCCGCATATCCAATGCGAGTATGCGCCACACGTGATTTCTTTCTTACCTTCCTTCTCTCTTTTCCTTTCTTCATTTCTTTCCTTCCTTCCTTCTTTCTTTCATTCTTGTCCCTGGCTTACACCCGCTTATGTCTGGCTCATACCCGCATGTCAAATGCGGGTATGCGCCCCACTTCATTTTATTATCGGTAATCGTGACATAACTGCATGTGATGCAATTGATGTCATGACCGAGCAGTCATGTTAGTCATCCGTTTTGAAACTTGTGCCAAGGCCGGTATGCGGCCTGTGCCAAGGCCGGAATGCTGGTGATAGTTTTTTTTTTCTACACGCGAACACGATCCTGGGGGAAGAGCCTTTAACAACTTCTGTTACAGCATTCGCTGTAACAGAATGCTCGCTGCTGTTATAGACGAGCTGTGACATTTATGCACCGAGATTCCAGCTCCGTGATTTACCTAACTCTGGCAGCTGCTTAACTTAGCGTGTCGCCATGGACATCTCTAGACAGTGGGACTACAAGTGATAATTTCCCTAGACTTTTTTTCTATCACATGTTCCCCGTAGACAATCAGTGATAAACCGATGAAATTTGTTGACAGTGGTACAACGAAAAAGATTGTGCACTCTGCTTTTAATTGTTAACTTCGCCTACTAACGCTGAACGCGCGGAGCAGGTTCCAAAATGTTTGACTTATGCAACAGAGCAGTCCATATTTACTATAAGAGTTACTACTAGAAACAAAAAAGGTTCCCCGTAGTGGACTGAATAATGTGAAAGAGCGTATCGTCTTCAAGTCAAAATTCAAAATTTTTTCAAAATTTCATGTTTTTGTTTTCCGTTTTTTTAGATGAGGAATTTGTTCTCCATCTTCTTGCTGAAAAGGTTAAATAAAAAATGTAAACCAACGCGGCGTCGATGAAACCGAAACTTAAAGTGCCAGTTTTATGTGGAAGAAAAAAAAATGCCTGGTTTGCAGTTCTTTGCAGTTTATTTAAGAGTCATATCACCTACAAATGTGTAATAATGCCATAATAGCGTTTTCAACACTTTATTCATCAATTAAATAATAAAACTCCTCACCGGGTGGACATGCAATGTTTTGCGCGTGTTGTTTACATTCTCGAGGCTGCACGCGCGCTAAAGAAGCAGCGGATTGTTTGGTGGATGTGTTTACTTTCTGTCACTTACTTTTTCTTACTGGCAGCCACAGAATGGGGAAGTTTAGAGCGCAAAGACGCACCAAATGAAAGTTTGCCGGTAATCAGTACAAGACTACGGACCTGGACACATACTGCAAATACCTGTAATACTGCAAAGCAAGCTAGAAAAAAAAAGTCGAGGTGCCACGTGAGCAAAACCAGACAAGAGCAAGGCCCAATACGGAACTGGCTACAAATATAGGGGATTTTAGCTCTCCGGCCCATCGGTAAACGGTTCCTTTTAGATCGCTTTCCTCCATCTTCGAGCGCTCTGAGGCGCTCCGCGCCCTGTCGTCGGAGCAGTCGTCGAGATTGAGATCGTTTACAGCAACGTCATCAAAGCACAGTGTCACCTCTTTTGGCGACGGTCCACCGTAACATAGGCAACCTAGGCCTAGGCTGGCGTCTCAACGAACACTCGTCCCACTGGCGTGTCCGCCGGTTTAGCTTTGGATAGGCGGAACATCGGACGTTACCAGTAATCACGTGGTTTAGCATCTGTCCTTCTCTCCTTCGAGAGTTCTCCGTGTCCGAGAGCGAGTCACACGTTCGGCTTGCGCATTTGTCCTCTACCTCTGAGTTCTGGGAACGCCGGAACTGCCCGACTCTGCTTTGGGGGATGAAGGCGACCAGTCGAAGATACCATTACATTCTTTCAACGAAAATAAACGTCCTAGTGAATTTTATATACGCATCACGAGAAAAGAAGAGGCAACTCTAATTTAATTGATCATTATGAATAAATACCTTTTTTCAGCGCCCACCGTAAGAGCGCCCATCGATAGCGCCGGGCGTTGACGCCGCTATCACTTGAAATGCAAAGCAGCTCTTAGAGTGTGCAGAAAGGTGCGCTCGTCAAGTT